>NW_016908540.1:1520589-1541924 GCF_001483705.2 Eufriesea mexicana | reverse complement strand
ATTATTTATAAAAAATTAAATGTTATATGCAAGGTAAATATTAAATCAAATTATTCTATTTGTATTAAAATAAAAAAGAACCTAATTTCACTGCAGTTATTAACAAAAATCAAATCATAGAAATACCATAATTACTTCACTTCAACTTCTAATAGAAAAATATATGCTTTTCTGTAAATAATTATAATATTTATCATAATAATCACAGTACACTGTTTTAGCAATTAAAAGTTAAGTATCTCTAGATATAATTTTGCTTGATTAATTCTCGATTGGTCAGTCAAAATTCGAAACGAATCTACAATATGATTGAAATCGCTAATATTTTCGCAACATTCTTACGTCTAATAAAACTATATCAAATACTCGATTAGGATGGAGAAAAAGTTATGAAAAATAATCATGAAAATAATTATGAAAATATTTTAGCGCGACGACTCTTTCGCCAAATGGTCTGTCGAAACTCCAATTAAATTTATAAAATTATTAAAATCATTGCTACTTTTACAACATCTTTATGCGTAATAAAAATTCATCAAATAATTGACTACGGTTGGAGAAAAGATGGCGAAAAATCGCGGCCGTCGACCCTTTCGCGCGTTAAATTTCGACGTCTTCCAGGGGATGACTTTATGATGGAGACGCGAGAGCATGTGATGAGCGCGGCAGATAGCCGCCTGTATTTCCCGCGCCTTCCTTTTTTACGCCTTTACAATCCGCCGTTATAAAAGTACCTGACGACACACGCAATGCTCGTTTATTAGCCCTCCGCAATTCGGCTTTCGGAGTATAAAACCGTGGTGAAATTTCACGAGACCCCTGCCGCCGCGGAAGAATTGCTTTTACGAGTGCAAAGACCTCGACCTCGCGGATCCTCGTGCACGATCGACAGATCCCAGAGAAATAATCCTCGACAGTGCTGAACAAATTAGGTGACAAAATTCTGGCAATCAAAAATTACATCTGATAATTAAAACGTCTAATAAAGAACGACATGAAAAATAAAAATGGAGGCATCAAATATACGTAATCCAAAATCTTGAATGCAACGAATGCTTAATGAAAATTGGAACTTGTTTGAAGAAGAATTAAAAAATTTGTTAATTGTTATCAACAATTTTTATCATCCTTTTATACCTTCGATCGTTAATTATTTATTTATTTATTTATACGGGATTAGCCCATTAGGAAAATTACAAGAATATTATTACAGCGAGGTATAAAATTAATGGTAACAAAAATAAAAATATACAATTACATAAACAGACGAGATGTGTATAAGTATAAGAAGAAAAAAATTTGTTTTACAGAGAGGTGCGATATGGTAGCTGTTTTATACAATGAAGAGATTGGCTGAATAGATCTAGGGTAGGATAAGTGTTGTTAACATTAATAATATTTTTATTAATACTTGAGTGGTATGCAAAAGCGATTTTATGTTGTATATGAAGGAAGTTGTATCGTCTTAAATGAAAAAACATCGATTGAGAATTTTTCTAATATACCAGAATAATTTATAGGATCATTGAATACTTTATAAACAAAAAGAATATCAGAGATTTCTCTCCTTCTTTTTAACGTTGTTAAATTTAACGTTGTTAAATTGCGTGATGAGAGTATGAATTCATAGTTATGACAGGTAACTGACTTAGATTGTACATATTGGAATTGTTTAGGTTGAAGCAGGAAACTCTCTTTACTGTATCACAAATCAAATATATTTCAATTCACAAATTGAATACACAAAAATCGCGTTTCCGCTCTATTGGATTGTCGAAACGAGACTGAAACACCAGCACGTGGTTCGGCTATGTGACACTCACCTCATCATACTTAAAATATTATTCAGTGGATATCGCGATTATACTACTGTTCCAACAGTACAATATGTCGTGAAACTAAACGTAGGAACTGGTGTACTTTTTCTAAAGAGCTAGTTATATTCTGTTTATTGTGGAAAATAAAGAGAGGAAATTCACGAATCTTGGAAACGATATATCTATTTAATCATCCACTTAAAAGCAGACGAATAAAATTTTGGAAAAGAATTCTCTGAATAGCCTATATAAACTGTTAATATAATATCAGAAGATGGAAGTTGAAACAGGATGTCAATAATATTTATAACCATGTGTTTATAACGATTAATATAAATTTTATTAGATTTTATTATTATTGCACGTGAGTATTGTACACCCTATCCACTAAGTCCCACCAATATTCACAATATATTCACAATATTGAATAGTAGGATAATATAGCTAGTTTCAAGGGTTACCAACACGCTGTGGCTTTGTAAGGCCCGAAGTATGAATTGAATATACGATTATATTTCAACACAAACCTTCGTTATTATCCCTCCCATTCACTACATAAATTATCAAATCTGTATAGTAATAAAACATATGGTAATTGGTAATGCCATATGGTAGTACCATATAGTATTGGTAAATATATGGTAAAGAAACGTATAGTAACGAAACATATAGTAATAAGACATACTAAAATTAACTACATTAATTCAGCAAACCAAACTTAAAATTAACCACCACCCCCTCAATTTCAGCTCCTTCCCCAGTTTCCCCAACATGGATTCCTCAGATTCTCAATTACCCAGAATAATATCCCCGATAAGCTAGTGGAACTAACAGCTGCTTGTACAATATTAATTTTCGAATATTAACTCGGGAATATACGAAAAAATGCTAATCCTTCAGGCAGCCTAACTCGTTAGTGCAGTTTATCCACCTCCATCCACGCGTTATTTATAGCCCACTCTCGTTTCTCTGCCAGCAGCCGGAAATAAAATTCCCTTTTTCGTTTCATCGTCGTATCATTTCGAGTTTCGACGTCTAATAAAAGAACGTTTAGATCTATCAAGCCAGCCGAGCCGTAGACAACGATCATTTGGAATATTAAACGTAATCCGGACAGCTCGATTGATCGGACCAGTTATCCAACGTTCGAGGGATCTATGCACGATACGTTGTCCGCTTAATCGATCGATTCTTTTCCACCCTGTGCACGGAACTTTCGCTAATAATCCGGACTGGTCAGCGAGAGAGGAGAGCCGAACGAAAGTTTGATCGTTGACTCACACCGAAATCGATCGATTTTTCCGGCCCTCGATCCGTTTAACCCGGTCGCGGTTGGCAGATCAGGGCTCGCGGCGCGATAAATCACAACGGGCCGGGACTTTTCTGTCAGAACGGGACGTGTTAATTCAAAATATATCGACTGGTCCCGGCCGTGTCGCTGATAAACGATCGTTGTTGGCAGATAACGCGGAGGGAAAACTTTACGCCGTTTATTTGCATCGAAAACGAAATCCCCGAGGGATTCTGGTTGAAAAATCGCCGAGAAATCGCTGAAAAATCGCGGTGACCTGGAGTTACTGCTTTTGTGATTGGGCTAGGTCTGGATCGTTGGGAGAGAAAGGGCTGGACAGGAAGTGAGCTAGCTTTTCCTGGTGAGAGACTTCAATGTTAAATATTCTGTTCTGGTCGATAACTTATAACATTGTTGTTTGATTATGGCAATTTTTGGTGCATTTGTGCAAATATTTTGAGATTTTGGTTTAATAAATTTAGACCGTAAATTGTATTTTAATTTATTTAATTTAATTTAGACCAGATTTGGATTTTAAATTGGATATTGAAGCTGAATGTTGTAAGTAAGAGGAGCATACTTGTTCTCTTTTAATCACTGGTTTGAAGAGACTAGTATACGATTATGGCAGAAATTTTTGATGCATCGTGTAAATATTTTGTGAGATTTTAGTTTAATAAATTTAAACTACAAATTGGATTTTAATTTATTTAATTTAATTTGGACCGAATTTAGATTTTAAATTTATCTATTTATTCATAAATATTATAATTTAATATATTATATTAAAAAATATAGAAAAAATAATAAATAATAAAGAATATTAAAAACATAGAAAAATAAATAAATATTATTTATAAATATATAAATGTTATATGCAAGGTAAATATTAAATCAAATTATTCTATTTGTATTAAAATAAAAAAGAACCTAATTTCACTGCAGTTATTAACAAAAATCAAATCATAGAAATACCATAATTACTTCACTTCAACTTCTAATAGAAAAATATATGCTTTTCTGTAAATAATTATAATATTTATCATAATAATCACAGTACACTGTTTTAGCAATTAAAAGTTAAGTATCTCTAGATATAATTTTGCTTGATTAATTCTCGATTGGTCAGTCAAAATTCGAAACGAATCTACAATATGATTGAAATCGCTAATATTTTCGCAACATTCTTACGTCTAATAAAACTATATCAAATACTCGATTAGGATGGAGAAAAAGTTATGAAAAATAATCATGAAAATAATTATGAAAATATTTTAGCGCGACGACTCTTTCGCCAAATGGTCTGTCGAAACTCCAATTAAATTTATAAAATTATTAAAATCATTGCTACTTTTACAACATCTTTATGCGTAATAAAAATTCATCAAATAATTGACTACGGTTGGAGAAAAGATGGCGAAAAATCGCGGCCGTCGACCCTTTCGCGCGTTAAATTTCGACGTCTTCCAGGGGATGACTTTATGATGGAGACGCGAGAGCATGTGATGAGCGCGGCAGATAGCCGCCTGTATTTCCCGCGCCTTCCTTTTTTACGCCTTTACAATCCGCCGTTATAAAAGTACCTGACGACACACGCAATGCTCGTTTATTAGCCCTCCGCAATTCGGCTTTCGGAGTATAAAACCGTGGTGAAATTTCACGAGACCCCTGCCGCCGCGGAAGAATTGCTTTTACGAGTGCAAAGACCTCGACCTCGCGGATCCTCGTGCACGATCGACAGATCCCAGAGAAATAATCCTCGACAGTGCTGAACAAATTAGGTGACAAAATTCTGGCAATCAAAAATTACATCTGATAATTAAAACGTCTAATAAAGAACGACATGAAAAATAAAAATGGAGGCATCAAATATACGTAATCCAAAATCTTGAATGCAACGAATGCTTAATGAAAATTGGAACTTGTTTGAAGAAGAATTAAAAAATTTGTTAATTGTTATCAACAATTTTTATCATCCTTTTATACCTTCGATCGTTAATTATTTATTTATTTATTTATACGGGATTAGCCCATTAGGAAAATTACAAGAATATTATTACAGCGAGGTATAAAATTAATGGTAACAAAAATAAAAATATACAATTACATAAACAGACGAGATGTGTATAAGTATAAGAAGAAAAAAATTTGTTTTACAGAGAGGTGCGATATGGTAGCTGTTTTATACAATGAAGAGATTGGCTGAATAGATCTAGGGTAGGATAAGTGTTGTTAACATTAATAATATTTTTATTAATACTTGAGTGGTATGCAAAAGCGATTTTATGTTGTATATGAAGGAAGTTGTATCGTCTTAAATGAAAAAACATCGATTGAGAATTTTTCTAATATACCAGAATAATTTATAGGATCATTGAATACTTTATAAACAAAAAGAATATCAGAGATTTCTCTCCTTCTTTTTAACGTTGTTAAATTTAACGTTGTTAAATTGCGTGATGAGAGTATGAATTCATAGTTATGACAGGTAACTGACTTAGATTGTACATATTGGAATTGTTTAGGTTGAAGCAGGAAACTCTCTTTACTGTATCACAAATCAAATATATTTCAATTCACAAATTGAATACACAAAAATCGCGTTTCCGCTCTATTGGATTGTCGAAACGAGACTGAAACACCAGCACGTGGTTCGGCTATGTGACACTCACCTCATCATACTTAAAATATTATTCAGTGGATATCGCGATTATACTACTGTTCCAACAGTACAATATGTCGTGAAACTAAACGTAGGAACTGGTGTACTTTTTCTAAAGAGCTAGTTATATTCTGTTTATTGTGGAAAATAAAGAGAGGAAATTCACGAATCTTGGAAACGATATATCTATTTAATCATCCACTTAAAAGCAGACGAATAAAATTTTGGAAAAGAATTCTCTGAATAGCCTATATAAACTGTTAATATAATATCAGAAGATGGAAGTTGAAACAGGATGTCAATAATATTTATAACCATGTGTTTATAACGATTAATATAAATTTTATTAGATTTTATTATTATTGCACGTGAGTATTGTACACCCTATCCACTAAGTCCCACCAATATTCACAATATATTCACAATATTGAATAGTAGGATAATATAGCTAGTTTCAAGGGTTACCAACACGCTGTGGCTTTGTAAGGCCCGAAGTATGAATTGAATATACGATTATATTTCAACACAAACCTTCGTTATTATCCCTCCCATTCACTACATAAATTATCAAATCTGTATAGTAATAAAACATATGGTAATTGGTAATGCCATATGGTAGTACCATATAGTATTGGTAAATATATGGTAAAGAAACGTATAGTAACGAAACATATAGTAATAAGACATACTAAAATTAACTACATTAATTCAGCAAACCAAACTTAAAATTAACCACCACCCCCTCAATTTCAGCTCCTTCCCCAGTTTCCCCAACATGGATTCCTCAGATTCTCAATTACCCAGAATAATATCCCCGATAAGCTAGTGGAACTAACAGCTGCTTGTACAATATTAATTTTCGAATATTAACTCGGGAATATACGAAAAAATGCTAATCCTTCAGGCAGCCTAACTCGTTAGTGCAGTTTATCCACCTCCATCCACGCGTTATTTATAGCCCACTCTCGTTTCTCTGCCAGCAGCCGGAAATAAAATTCCCTTTTTCGTTTCATCGTCGTATCATTTCGAGTTTCGACGTCTAATAAAAGAACGTTTAGATCTATCAAGCCAGCCGAGCCGTAGACAACGATCATTTGGAATATTAAACGTAATCCGGACAGCTCGATTGATCGGACCAGTTATCCAACGTTCGAGGGATCTATGCACGATACGTTGTCCGCTTAATCGATCGATTCTTTTCCACCCTGTGCACGGAACTTTCGCTAATAATCCGGACTGGTCAGCGAGAGAGGAGAGCCGAACGAAAGTTTGATCGTTGACTCACACCGAAATCGATCGATTTTTCCGGCCCTCGATCCGTTTAACCCGGTCGCGGTTGGCAGATCAGGGCTCGCGGCGCGATAAATCACAACGGGCCGGGACTTTTCTGTCAGAACGGGACGTGTTAATTCAAAATATATCGACTGGTCCCGGCCGTGTCGCTGATAAACGATCGTTGTTGGCAGATAACGCGGAGGGAAAACTTTACGCCGTTTATTTGCATCGAAAACGAAATCCCCGAGGGATTCTGGTTGAAAAATCGCCGAGAAATCGCTGAAAAATCGCGGTGACCTGGAGTTACTGCTTTTGTGATTGGGCTAGGTCTGGATCGTTGGGAGAGAAAGGGCTGGACAGGAAGTGAGCTAGCTTTTCCTGGTGAGAGACTTCAATGTTAAATATTCTGTTCTGGTCGATAACTTATAACATTGTTGTTTGATTATGGCAATTTTTGGTGCATTTGTGCAAATATTTTGAGATTTTGGTTTAATAAATTTAGACCGTAAATTGTATTTTAATTTATTTAATTTAATTTAGACCAGATTTGGATTTTAAATTGGATATTGAAGCTGAATGTTGTAAGTAAGAGGAGCATACTTGTTCTCTTTTAATCACTGGTTTGAAGAGACTAGTATACGATTATGGCAGAAATTTTTGATGCATCGTGTAAATATTTTGTGAGATTTTAGTTTAATAAATTTAAACTACAAATTGGATTTTAATTTATTTAATTTAATTTGGACCGAATTTAGATTTTAAATTAGATATTGAAGCTGAGTGTTGTAAGTAAGAGGAGTATTCTTTTTCTGTTTTAATCACTGGTTTGAGGAGACTAGTATACGATTATGGCAGAAATTTTTGATGCATCGTGTAAATATTTTGTGAGATTTTAGTTTAATAAATTTAAACTACAAATTGGATTTTAATTTATTTAATTTAATTTGGACCGAATTTAGATTTTAAATTAGATATTGAAGCTGAGTGTTGTAAGTAAGAGGAGTATTCTTTTTCTGTTTTAATCACTGGTTTGGGGAGACTAGTATACGATTATGGCAGAAGTTTTTGATGCATCGTGTAAATATTTTGTGAGATTTTAGTTTAATAAATTTAAACCGCAAATTGGATTTTAATTTATTTAATTTAATTTAGACCAGATTTGGATTTTAAATTGAATATTGAAGCTGAATGTTGTAAGTAAGAGGAGCATACTTGTTCTCTTTTAATCACTGGTTTGAGGAGACTAGTATACGATTATGGCAAGAATTTTTGGTGCATTCGTGTAAAAATTTTGAGAGATTTTTATTTCATGGATTTAGACGATAAATTGGATTTTAGTCCGAAGCTGAGTGTTGCGAATAAGAGAAGCATTCTTGTTCTTTTCTAGTCACTGGTTTGGAGAGATTAGTATACGATTATGGCAGGAATATTTTAATTTAATACATTGAGACACGCTTAAATCTGTAATTAGTTTGAGAGATTTAAGATAGTATGGTTAATTTCACGTGAAGTTGCATTGAGATTTGGATTTGTAAATATTTTAATTTTCACACTTGAGAGATTTTAAAGTATGATTGTGATGTGATTTCCTCTAATTGCCGTTTTTGTTATACTGGAATGTTATTTTTCAATAGTGGCTTTTGATTTAAAAATTTCTGGAGTTTATTATAGAAGCTGTTGATTTATCGAGATTGCAGTATTAATTATAGCTTATACATTTCTGTCCTCATTTGCAATCAAATTTACGTGTATCGAAGGTTTGATTAATATGACACATATTTCTATTGAATAGTAGTTTGGAAAAATAATAGTCGTTTAAAGTTGACAAATCGGGGAACTACCAATACTATTTTAATTGACTGTACATATTCGGCTACTGTACTTCTGTTAAGATTAAAATTGGATATTTCGATGTTTTCTAAATATTCATTAATTTAAATTCGTTCCAATCAATTTTATATGACATTTCTGTCACCTGACTTTTCGATAGATTACGTATTATCCTTCTAGGTTTACCCTGACTACCATTATGTAATTAAATCCTGCTTATCTCCAAGAAAAATTGAAGTTTAATAATAATTCACATGATTATATAATGTGTCAACAAATTGAAATCAACAAAAATTAACCCAAGCATATTTATCACCTAACCTCCAACTTAAACGAAAACATAATTTCAATGCAAAATCCCATACAATATTACAATAACTGACAACCTAATCGATCCCAAAAGAATCCCAAATATTTAAATCAAAGAATTAAACTTAAACAAATTTACTTAGCCATAGCTGTCACCTAACCTCAAATTTGAACCAAAAAATAATTTTAATTCCAAGTTCAATACAAGATTTCTCTAACTGATAATCCAATCAATTCTAATACTTAACCTCAAATTTAAACAAATTAACTTACCCATGGCTGTCGCTTAACCTCAAATTTGAACCAAAAAATAATTTCAATCCCATGTTCTGTACAAGATTTCTCTAACTGACAATCCAATCAACTCCAAATGAATCTCTAATACTTAACCTCAAACTTAAAGAAATGAACCTATATGTCTATCACTTAACCTCAAATTTTAACCATAAAATAATTTCAATTCCAAGTTCTATACAGAATTACACTGACAGTCCATTCAACTCTAATATTTAACGTCAAACTTAAACAAATTAACCTAGCCATGTCCCTCACCTAACCTCAAATTTGAATTAAAAAATAATTTCAGATCCAAGTTCTATACAAGCTTTCATTATCTGACACTTCAATCAACCCTAAAAGAATCCCCAGCACTTAACCTCAACCTCAAACAAATTAACCCAGCCATGCCCATCACCTAACCTCAAATTTGAGCAAGAAACTAATTTCCATCCTAAGTTTCATACACCATTCCGCAATCAACCCTCAAAATCTTCTCACCTCCTCAACCCTGCACCCTCCAAAGGATACAAAGTCACAGCCATCCTCAAAAGACCGAAGAACCGAGCCAGATCCCATGCTCCCCAGAAGAAGAAGCAGTCGAGGAAGGAGACCAAAGACAAACTGAAGTTCCCGGCACCAGATTCAGAGGCTGATAACTGTCGTCGCGTAGCCGGGACGGAGCGAGGCAGAGAAAAGAGAGAGCCCCGGTAGGCGTTTCCGTTAGACCGTAACGATATTGTCAGGTTGCATAAGGGGGGCCTCCGGTTATGACAGATTACGAGCGCATAAATAATGGCCGGGCGCGATTTTCATCCCGCCACGCCGCTCACGTACACACGCGTGCACGCGCGTCTGCGATACAGAGGCTCGTACCCCGAGTCCACGGTTCCCGGTGGCCAGAGTGTGTATATCGAGGCGAGTGATCTACGCGGGGAACCCGTAGATCAATGACTGACCGTGCTGGCCGACACAGCTGCTGCCGGGTCACAGGGTGACCCTGGCCCCGAGCTTGATCGATGACTTCGACGATGACCCCGGTGGCCAGCGAACGATCACCGGCATTCTTCTGCTCTCCTGTGATCCTCTCTCGTGCAGGCCAAGCAGGAACTCGGCTGTCGGAGCTGAAGGTGACGTTTGATCGCCGACAACTATGCAAACCGGTATATGCCCGCCGATCGCGCCACGACCACCGCGATGATGCCTGTCGATCGAGTGGATGCGGCTGGTCGCGAGGTTAGCTTCGGAGTCGGGTTCATGCTGGGGTTCTGGGGTTCGAGGTGACGAGGATGGGTGGTGTGGCAGTTTGATGGGTGATTTACGAGGGTGTTGCGTTGTTGAGCTACGCTTAGGTGTGGGAGGCAGTGTTCGACCTGGCTGTGGAAAGGCTTCGTCTTAATCTACTATGGTGCTGTGGCACTTGCAGGTTAGGATTGCTGTGTCGCGTTAGTCATGAGAGTGTAGGTTAACTCGCACTTTAATTAACCCTTTGCACTCGAGAGGTGACTCTTAGTCGCCGTTTGTTTTAATGCTATAACTTAAATAACGAATGATGATAATTATATTAAGAATATTGAAATAAAATTATTTTATTTGTTCGTTTGTCACGCAAATTCACGATTTTCTTTTTGCAATTTTAGCATAAAGAGTATCAGTGAGCTTATAAAAATCTAAGAAGAGCTTCGAAGAAATCTTCGAGTCCAAAGGGTTAATTATGTTAATTCAAGTAATTTAATTATACAAAATTGTGGGCTTAATTGGGTGGAAGAAATTGGGTACTATAATACACCTCTTCTGTCAATTTGCATAATTTTTAGTCGCCTTGGAACTTGTTATTTATAATTTTATCAGGGTGATGAAAGTAATTTCGTCCTTGTTTAGATTTGTCTGAGAAACTTATCATGAATTAGACTTGCTGTTATGGTACATGCTAGAGATAATACATTTAGATAAAAATATTTGTGATCATGGGAATGTCCTACGAAGGGAAAGATTGGAAATAATTGTAGATTATTGATATAACAGAGGAAATTGAATTACTTTTAAAATGACCCATATATCTTCATATTTTTAATTTTATTTCAATCATTTGTTGTTACAAAAATGTATTCTATTTTTACGTTATTACAATGATCGTTAGTTATTAGTGCTCAGATCTCCCCAAAGCAAATTCAAGTAGAAGATTTTCAATAATAGTAAACAACTATAAATCAATTTCTTCCTCTCCTCTTCTAGAATAACATTCTCGACATAGCGATTTAATGCAGGATCGCCATTAGTATGAATTTTTCAGTGCATTGGATAGGAAGGTAAGCGAGGAGAAGAAAAAATCTATCGAGATAGGAGTTAATGGAATCTCAGGAGAATTTAGAAGAGCATAAAGAGTAGCTTATTAAACGAATGGAAATACACGTTGGGAAATGAAAGGAATCGTGCATAGTGACTTCGAGTAAATTACTATACTGTATCATTTTTACGAAAGGAAAAATACCTTCGTGTTCACAGAGTAACTGCCCAGAGTAACTCTTTATAACACGAAGTATATGTTGTTACAAAATCATCTTGCAATTTGCAAATACAGTACTGTCCACTTTAATGTCCACACTCGAGACCAAAGTTGGACACTTATGCGGGGTGGCGATTTCTGTCAATTCAATGAAAGAAAGGGCAAAAATGAAACGTTAATAATCCGAAGTAAGCAAAAATGATCACCTTTAAATTTCGTTCAATAGTTCATCTTAATTCTCAATTCGAGGTGAGGACATCAGTGGACACTAAAGCGGGCATACCGTAGTGTGCACGATGCTTACTCGATAATCTCCAGTGACGCACGAAAATTGAAATTCGAATTAATCTTTTCACCCAACTCTTGGTTCCCATATGACTGGCTGTTTCGAAGCGAGGTATTAAAACAGCTCCGAGTCTGAGAATCTCGAGAGCCGCTAAATAGGAGCACGTACGCGGTCGAAAATACACAGCGGCGTTGCGCAAGGATGCATCTCGGAACCTATCATCTCGTGCTCCATTCTATTAAATCAAGCTGACGTTTAAAGGGGCAAACGGGCTGGCGGAGTAACGAGCGAAGGCGAACGGTTCGAGATACGTCGGATATACCCGAAATGAAGTTCAGGGAACAGTAACGTTAACGGTATATCGGACGCCGGTGCGTACTCGAACACGCGTGCCAGTCGGCGAAACCGCGTGCACGCCTACTCAGAGCGATGCATCGTCGCCGTTCGAACAGCCGATTCTAGCCGTTTCCAACGAGCCGCGCGGCCGATTGTATCGCAATTACCGGTAAACAAATTGCCCCGTCAATTTCGCAAATTGCAGGTTCAGAGAATGAAATCTCACAATCTGGACTGCTCGTGTGCGCTACCTCTGTTCTGATCGCACGCACACGGCTCGGCGGCGGCCGGCCGTGCGTGCTCGCGCACGTGCTGCTGCGCATCTGCCGCACTGGGCATGCGCGGCCCCTAGGGACTCTGGGAATTAGTCTCGTGAATTAACGCGTCGAGGTGGCTGGCTGTTGCGTACGGTGTGCCGTTTTCTGCAGAAGAAGGTCAGATTTCAAGCGTTCCTTGAGTGTTTGCGTATGTTTAGGTTCTGGTTGACGATCTGCTATGATTATTAACGTGGGTTAGGCTAGGTTTGTGGGAAAATTATTTGAGAAAGCTAGAGTAGTAGCTATGAAATTAGAACTAGTTATTTTCTGTTTTAGGAGAGTGATTTATGGATACTTTCTTTAAAGTATTATATTGTTTATGAGAATAAATCTTATATTTCTGTTGAGGATTACGATTTCGTCAACGTTTTATTTGTTAAATAATATTGGGATTATAGGTTTTAATTGTAAAATAACTACGATATGTATGTATTCTCTATTAAAGTCTTTTATTACTCAAGGAAGGTATATCTGTCTTTAAGTGCTTCTCTAGAGAGAATGACCGACTCGTTGAAGAATGTCAAGAGGGTGCATGACGAGGTTCGCCTAAACCCCCAATTCTTATCTAATATTTATGTAAACGTTTATTCTCGGAATTTAAATCTTATAAACTATTTATTCATACCTTGTATCCTAGATTAATTTTTGTGTACAACTAAACTTATCTTTCCAACAGCAATCATACTGATTATAGTAATTTATTAACACCTTCGGCGATCATAATTACGCTAAACACAAACGAAGACTATACTTTTTCAATCTCTCAATGATGCTACTATAACACCTCTTCCCGCTAACTTCTGTAAACCGCAATACCATTCGTTATCAATAAAATAGAAATCCTTGGTGCAGGTAATATCGGTAATATCACTTATATTCTGATTCTCGATAATTTTTTAATATTCTTTCCAATATATAAACCCTTGCAATAGGAAGCGATAAATTAAAATATATTCTCCTTAATTCCATATATATTTTATTAAAACATAGTCATAATTAATTAACAAACATCACTGTTAATAACACACACTTCTCAAACTTCAATCTTAATCCTTCTAATATAAATTTTCCTTCAATTATTGCACAGGGAATAATTAAAATTAACCATAGGAATGGAAGGAAATCTTTCACAGAATATACATTCCAGTATAAAATACGATGTTTCGTAAGTTAATTGGTTAAAACGAAGACCACGAGCGTCCCAGAAATTCAGCACATGATCGCAAGGATCAATCCACGCATCCCGAGCTCCATTCATACCCGCGTTTCCTCCATTTATTCTTTGCCGGTGAGATCGTGGCCCTGTGACGGCACCGGGACAATAATACTACCCCCTTTCAGCCGCTTCTGTTTACTCTCGGTTCGCGGTGTGTGTACAGGAACGGGCCGATACTCGCGCGAGGACACACGAGCTGGATGGCTAGCCTGTAAACGGCTGCTTTGCATACAGTAACGTGGCCGCGTTCACAACGGAGCCGCCTCTTTGCCGTCGGCTTACTTTCGATTTTCTTCGCGGACCTGGAACCGCCGCGTGCATACCGATGCACCCGCCGACTGCATTGCCATTGCACCGCCGTGAACCGTACATACACGCGTGTAAGTAATACCTGATGACGTCTGGAAGGAAAAGGGGAATGTACAGGATGTTTCACGGTGGGCTGAGAAAATTTGTCGATTAATTTGGCATGCGACGAATATAATTTCCTGCTAATTTTCGTCGACCTTCTTTCGTGAAAATAAAAATTTCAGAGAAATTTCTTTCATCTGTGGTCATTTTTGGAGGGTTTTCGAGTTTTTAAAATTTTCCATCGAGGATCGAGACAAGTGTCTTTATTGTTAAAGGTTAGAATATTAATACAGTAATTCTATAAGTAGTAATATAAATTCGAGAATTATAAATTATGAATCAGAACTGTAAAGAATAATAAATTGAATGAATTTATTTGAGAAGTTTTGGATTTTTAAACTATATTGAAATAATAATATTGTAATTAAATAATTAAATAATATTGGAACCTTTTCTTTACTATTAAATTTAATATTAATATTAAAGAAGTATAAATTAGAGCTACGATTTTAATTAAATATTTAAATTGTAAGAAATAGTTTAGAAATTTTTAGTAAAAACAAATTGAAGGAATTCGTGCAATGTCATTTTCGATTAATGGGAGAAAATGTTCGAGGTTCTTAGTTTGATAAGTATTAAATGGGTTACATTTTGCATTACAGTTCATTGAGACTGTTTGATTAATACCAAATAGGGCGAGTTCGTGAATGAAGGTAGCATTAATGCACTCGAGTCCGATTTAATTGGGTGATGAATAATGTGAGCAAGTGGAGGTATTAGTTTCTTTGATACGTGAATGGTGAATGGTTCTACTATAAAGATAATTGAAATGCTTCTGTTGTAGAATTTATGTTTACGTGGTTATTAAGGTGATTGAACTAGGCGGCTGCGTGGGAGCTGCTGACGCAAATCATATACATATGCAACATGCTGCAAATATTAAGGTAGTCACGATCAGAAAATAACAATCCTTATAGTCCATTATTACGAGTAAAATAATATTTCTCTGCAGAGATCCGAATTTTTCGATAAACGAAGAAATTCTAAAAATTCAGGAAGTTTTCACGATTCCAAGAATCCCAAAAATTTTAAAAATTCTAAAAATTTTAAACATTTAAAAAATTGTTAAAATTGTTAAAATTGTTAAAATTACAAAGATTCTAAATTTATTCGATTTCAAAGATTTCGAAAATTACAAAGATTCTGAAAGTTACAAAAATTCTTTAATTATTGCAGTAAGATTATGGCAACTATGTGACATTTAAACACGCAATAGCGATATAATCAGTTTCTACATAATCCATAGCGTCTCGCCACGGTTGACAGGTTTATTTTAACCCTGAATACGCAAACACCCCTGAAAGAAACACTATTCATCAACGCTTGTCTGCCAAGCAGGTGTTAAAACAATGGATGTGTGTTTAACCCGACAGTATCAACGTTGTGGAAAGATAACATCAGCAAAACGTGAAAAATGGCACTTCAGAGAGTAACCAAAGAAAATGTATCACCCTACTAAACAATGCTGAAATTCATAAACGTCTTACAGCAACGTTATTTAAGAACTGGCATAACGTGAGAAACGATCTTTCTCGACTACTTCAAATCCCTCAAAATTTTACGATCCATTAAATACCCTCAAAGACAAATTTTAACATTGTCTATTAAATTCCTCAATAACTATCATACTAATTCTACCCACCATAATAAAATCATAAGTCCCATATAATTCTAAAATATTATCGTTCAAAAATCAATTTTCTCACACCTGATCAAAAATTGAAAATTATAGCTGTGTGATATAAAAAGAAATTTTGTTTCTATATATATATGAATTTACTATTCCAGTTTGTTCATTGGGGAATCGCTATCCAGATAGCCGTTTTACATACTTCGTTTCAAGTTCACGCCGCGATGCATTATTAAAATCAGCCGTAGATCAAAATATTCATGAACCCCTTCAACCCTAATCAACGATCCTTGAATTCATCCCAGCTGGGGCCGTAACAAGAACTATAACGTTATCTTGTCTATCGCGGCATTTATAATACGCTTAACTGCACGATAACGCATCGCGTATACGCTAAATTATGTTTATTAAAAACGTGTTTGCGATCTCGCGCCATCGCTCATTATAAATCACACGGCGGAAGCCTCGAACTTGATCCTTCGAACGAGTTTCGAGTCATCCCTCGTCTCGTCCGCTAGCCAGGCATCGGGGGTCAAGGGGTGGGGGATGTTTGGTAAAAAATAGCTGATTTCAGATAAATATATTTTTAAATTTTTAGTCGACTTTTCTTTTAAAGAGCTTCGTGTTTTTTAAATTACAAGTTAGCTTTTATTTAACTATAGTGAAATTAAATAATAATTTTAGGGATTCTTTCGAATAAAGATGTTACTATAGTTATTATTCACTGTGTTTTTGGGCCTTTGATAATTTTTCACAAATTTATTTTAGGAAAAAATATTCCTATCATTATTATCCATTGTATTCGAGTCATCCCTCATCTCGTTTGCTAACCAGGCATCGGGGGACAAGGGGTGGGGGATGTTTAGTAAAAAATAGCTGATTTTAGATAAATATATTTTTAAATTTTTAGTCGACTTTTCTTTTAAAGAGCTTCGTGTTTTTTAAATTACAAGTTAGCTTTTATTAAACTATAGTGAAATTAAATAACAAATTTAGGGAATCAAAAAAATTGTTCTTATTCACTGTGTTCTTGGGCATTCGATAATTTTTCTTAAATTTATTTTAGGCAGAAATATCCCTATTATTATTATCCACTGTACTCTCCTATCATTATTATCCTTGTATTCGAGTCATCCCTCCTCTCGTCTGCTAGCCTGGCATCGGGGGACAAAGGGTGGGGGATGTGTTAATAAAAAATAGCTGATTTTAGATAAATATATTTAAAAATTTTTAGTAAACATTTCTTTTAAGGAATTTCGTGTTTTTTAACTTACATGTTAGTTCTTATTTAACTATACTAAAATTAAATAATAAATTTAGGAAATTTTCGAATAAAAATGTTACTTTTGTTCTTATTTGCTATGTTTTTTGGGGCCTTCGATAATTCTTTTTAAATTTATTTTAGTCGAAAATATTCCTATCATTATTATATACTGTATTTTTCTTCAAAGATTTGCATATATTTTTAAAATTATATGTCAGTCATTTCCAAACTTTATTAAAATATTTGTACATTATATTACAATACATATAGCTATATAAACTCTATGGTTAATTAAATTTTGGGTTTTAATAAAGAAAGTGGCGAAATAAAAGTTACCCCGATCATTCGTTAATTAATTATTAAACGAGAAATAAGTGCATCATAAAGCCTCCCTAACTTACCAACACCGTAACATTCTCCTCTCCGCTTCTTCCACCTGCCGAAAAACGAATCATCGAAGAAACGCAGAGAAAATGGAGGAAAAAGAAGATTAAAGGGGGAAAAAATGTTCCTCCAAGAAATTTTAATTTTAATTCCTTTCATCAATTTTAACAGGGCCTGGTCTCCACTCGGCGTTCTCTTAAAAGCTAATTACACCCCTTCCCCCACTCATTACGTGAGATAACCTCGTACCATAAACGATACTCCGTTGCGCGATCGCAAATAATCTGAGGAGCGAAAGGGTTAACGTTGGAGGCCAGCTTCTCCACGGACACAGAGATGTTGGCGGCGTTCCGTATCCGTGACACCCGTAATATCCAGCGGGATAATTAATTACGAAGGCAGAGCGGCGCTCGACCGAACTCGCTATATCTTCCGACATCTGGGCCCGTTTTACATTGTGACCAGCGGTGCGTGGGCGTATCGCCAGTGGCTGCCCACAGGCTGGACCAGGCACTCATTAATTCGCTTTCTTGTGAGTCCCGCGTGTGTTTTATTAACCGTTCTTAGAGAGCTGTTTCATACGGCCTTTTTATTTCCCCAGCCAACCCTTTCGTCGCAGCAGAAACTTTCAATTTAGCGCGAGTTGCCAGGTTACCTAAGGGATCCAGCTCTTCGGGGTTCCTTCCACTCGTGCTGATTAATTCTTCGATGTTGGTTGAAAATTTTTGTCACGTTGATACAGTGATATTAGAAGTCACGCGTGTTAATTATTATATCGGAAGTACAATATGGAAAAGTTTATGGTGAGTTGGGAACATTCTATGGTTCTTCATTCTGTGTCTTTTTAGGGGATTTGGATTAAAGGTACGGTTTTCAAAAGTGAGTAATTATTTAATTAAAAAGTAATAAATATTCTTGTTTATTCTTTGTACTAGGTTCTTATAAGGAATCTTAAAATTGTGTCCATTTTCTGTTTTTAAAATTACGAAATCAATTCATTTTATGATAATGGTACACAAAATCAGACAATTATACGATGTCAATAATCAGACAAAAATGGCACATGAAATTGATAACGAAGGTTCCTTTATGATTATATGTGAAGAATAATGAAAAATAATATTTTCATCCCACATCCGAATTCCTCACAAGATACCTCCAAATCGACTATAATTTCTCTATAATCACATAATTATTTCACAACCCAGAACAAAATAACTATGATAGTAGAAGTGAATGGTAGGACTAAAATCTAATTGAGAGTCTTCCTTCTAATGAAATAGAATATTTTTGTTTTTCAGTCAATTCTCTCACAAAATACCACAAAACTGTCTTCCCATCCTTCACAATTGAACACGCTTCTAAAACTCATCTAACAATCATTTACAATTTCCAATCTAGTATATGTATACATACTTCATATTATCTTTAATCAGTCAACCCTCAAACCCACAAATTTCTATTGACCCTAAAAATCAACGAAGAATCTTCCTTCATTACATTGAAAAGATATAATAAGATCACTATCTTCATCCCCCATAAATTTTCCTAGAAAGTACTATAATATACTATCTTCCTATCATTCAAAATCAAATATGCATTAAGAAATCCTTACTTTTGTTTTAATAATTACTTACAAGCAATTGAGCATATACAAATTTCGCATTATTTTTAACCAGCCAACCCTCAAACCCACAAATTTCTATTGACCCTAAAAATCAACGAAGAATCTTTCTTCGTTACATTAATAAGATACAATAATATCAATATCTTCATCCCCCATCCAATTTTTTCACAAAATACTACAAAACTGTCTTCTCATCCTTCACAATGGAACACGCTTTTAAAAATCCGCATCTAACAATTATTTGCAAATTAGTCTTGTATACAAAAATCTCGAATTATCTTTAACCAGCTAATCCTCAAACTCTAAAAATTCTATTACTGACCAAAAATTAACGAAGAATCTTTCTCCATTACATCGAAAGAATATAATAAGATCAATATCTTCATCCCCTATCCAATTCTCTAAGAAAGTACTATAATATACTGTCTTCCTATCATTCAAAATCATATACGCATTTAAAAATCTTTATCTCTGTTCTACCAATCACTTACAACCAATCAAGTGAATAAAAATCACGCGTTATCTTTAATCAGCCAAACTCACAAAATTTTACAGAATCTTCAGAAAAAAAAAAAATACGATAAAACCAAATACTTTCCATACTCTCACAGAACACCTAAAAATACTCTGCACTCCCTTTAAACGCGAACCCCTTGAAATCAACACACGCTCCAAACCCAATAATCCCAAAAAACTCCTCACCTGATCCCAAGTACCACGCAATCCGTCTCCGTCTCGCACTCTGCTCACCCAACAACCAATCCTCGAACCCACGAAACTCAGCTGACCCGAAACCAGCTCTGGCTCGTAACCAGCTCACCGCAAACTCGGCGTCTCAGCATGCCTCGCGTCTTCTCTTTAAAAGCTCCCCGACCGATCGACCTTTCAGGGTTCAACGATCGCAGGTCGATCTCTGGTTCGATCTTCCGGGTGTCCTCTCCCGAGTTCCAGATACATAGCCTCGGCCGTGGCCCGTATCGAGGGTGTAGCGTAATTTCAGGCCAGGACAGATCAGGTGTTACGACCGCTCGGGAGCGTATTAATCTTTCGGGCCAGCAGCGGCCGGAGGAGGAGGCGCAACAACGAGGAGGAGGTTCGTACTGGAAACGGGTATCCATAATACGCCTATCTCGTGATCGGCCGCGGCTTCCGCGGCCTTAAGCCGCGTGCATACTGCTCCCCGATTGCATATTGGCCCGTAATTACCGGGCTGCCTCTCCCTCCGCTTTCGCCATTTAGCTCCGCTTAGGACGTGCCGCGCCACCTGCTTCTATAGGACCCCACTGTCCTCTTCGCTGGAATGCCTCATCCTATCGCCTCGTCATGGGTCCTTTTGGCATTCCGAGTCGCGTTCGCGTGGAAACGGGATTGAGGTTATCTGGATCGCGGCGTGTTCCTTTTGGGTTTGGGGTACTTGGGGCATTCGGCAGAGCAGGTGTGAAAGAGGTGTTAAGAGGTGGATAGGACGGTACACATCGTGAATGACGAATTCGTTCCTACATTCTTGGGAAGGCTTGGTTAGGTTTATGGAATGTGAATGCAATTAGACAAGATTATTTTTTACTATTTTTAATGAGAAACACTATGTATATTTGAGCATGAAATATTTAAATAGTGAATCCAAAAATAATATACTATTGAAATCAATTTTCATTCAATCAATTTCAATTCATCAAATCGGAAATTAATTGGAAATCAATTTCCATATCACTTTCCATTACGATTTCATTGCGGTGTTCACTCCTCGATGATTCTATGATGATTTTTATTCTGACAGATTTTTCTAAATATTTTTCCATACATCATTCTCATTACACGGCACTCGAAGATACTATATTTACGTTATATATTGTTTAACATAAAATATTTATATAATAAATCCAAAAATAATATACTCA
>NW_016908540.1:1492329-1520575 GCF_001483705.2 Eufriesea mexicana | reverse complement strand
ACGATGGCTATTTTATTCTGACAAATTTTTATAAATATTTTTCTATACATCATTCACATTAGACAGCACTCGGACATATTATATTTACATTATATATTGTTAAACATAAAATATTTATATAATGAATCCAGAAATAATGTAATATTGAAATTAATTCTCTCTTTCCATCACGATTTCATTGCGATGTTCACCTCTCGATAATTCTATGATGGCTGTTTTATTCTGTCAGATTCATCTAAACATTTTTCTATAGATACATTAGTCGAAAATATCAACAGAATTGAAAATTTTAATCTAAAACCTACACGAACTGGAATGGCTATAGCAGTTCAATAGGTTCTAATCCCTTCATTTATGCAAAAATATTAGCTCACCACGATATTAGTAAAAAATGCCAATACAATTGAAAATTTTAATCAAAAACCTATACGAATTGGAATAGTATGTATACATATTGTATTTATACAAAATCTAGACGATATTCGAACGTATTATATTTACATTATATATTGCACAATTATATACAAAGGAGTTTCACTCATTCAACCACAATCACACTCACACTCACACACATGAAATCAACACTCATATGGAAAGGGTAGTTTAGTGTTGTTGAGAGTAGATAAAATGGTATAATAAATTATCTATAATAGTTTCGAGAAGAATTATTTAGGTTTAGTTAGAAAATGACTGTGATAGCCTGGTAGAGGAATTTTTGAAAAATATGTAGAATTCACGAGTAGTTTGTTAAAATTAATTTGTATATGAATTTCTTTGTACATTCTTCGTAAGGTTTGGTTTAAATTTTTGGAAACTATAGTTAGGTATTGTTGACTTATATGAGGATGGTATAGCAGGTTATCTATAATAACTTCGCGAAGAATTATTCAGGTTCAGTTATAAGGTGACTGTGATAGACCAGTGAAGGAAATTTCTAAATTATATGAAATTCAAGATAATTTGTACACGATGTTTCAAATTTTCTGACGTGTCTTTATTACGTATATAAATTTTCGAATATTAAACTTCTTTTCCATAAACAAAAATTTGGTTACAAAGAAGAACTATTTTAGAACACATCCACAGTCCTTAATGTGAATCCTTGCTATATAAAAATTGCGTTAAATTTCTTATAATCCTGATATTCCAACATCCCATGATGAATGACAATTTTCCACCTCACTTCAAATTTATCAAAATAAAAATCACAAAATCCAATTGTGAGTTTGTTGTATAACAATCGTATATTTATTATAAAATTATAAATTACACAAGTCTTATATCGTAATTGTTCACTCTCACGCTTCTTATAACAAACTGAACTTCCTTATAACATATTGACTCTGATCCATAGCGACTGCACAACACCATGCATTCTAGATCTTCCACTCATACTTCTAAAAACATACATATCTACATTCGTGCCATTACTCGACCTCACACATTTTCATTCACACTAATAAAACCAAATGCACACCAATAACCTCGAATATAGAATTTTCAATTGAAACATTAAAAATTGTCATTCATATCGTGACAAGTTCCACGTTGACATTGATTCCTGTCCAAATGAAATCACAATTACTACATTAACCAATAAGCTCTAATCTACTCTTTTCTTCGGTGTTCCCGACTTCTTTCGATCCATGGAAACGATCCCTTTTAAATCATTTTTTGACAATATATCCTCGTAACACCGCGATGGCGACGAATTTCGTCTGCTGACGTTCAGGTGTATCCCTCGGTCAGACGAGTTCATCGTACCTGGCGCAGCCGTGAACTTCACGTGCGTTAAAGTGATATAGGGCCACGGCGACAAATGCACGTTTCAGCTTAGGTATTAAATTCGCTAACGAACCGTACGCGGTTTATAATCGTCGAACCGGTCGAACCGTAACGATTACCAGAAGAATTATAGACGTTCGCTGTCATCGATGACGACTCCACGTGTCTCTTCCGACTGGTTTTAATAGGTTTGTGAATTCCAGAGTAACACGCCTTCCGCGAAATACGTTTTATGGGTGATTAAATTAACAACGGATAGATGGATTTTTAACGACCATCGTAGATTTTTATTATTCCTTCGATTAAGCAGAAGAAGTGGCAGTAAACGCCGACACGCGTCGGCAAATAATAGGTCTCTCCCGTGAATCTCTTATGAAATCTTCTGCTTTTTTTTCTTCCCATCTCCCCTCCCCTTTTCCTCCTCCTTCCCGTTCCAGAAGGAATATTTAACGCAGAGCTTATTTAATACGAAGGGTACTAAACGAGTAATGGTTAGCCGCTAATTAATTAATTGTGAATAGTTAATTGGTGTTATTCGTTTAAGCATTCTGGTTTCCATGGTCCCGTTAAGTACCTTTCGAGTGAAGGAACACTTGCGACCAGGCATACGGAGATTCCGGAAGTCAACAATCTTGTAAGTTTAATTTCATCGTTCGTAAATTTTCCGCTGACTCCTTGGCATTCGAATTTAATCAGCTCGTGAATCTGCTGACATAAATAAGATACACCTTTGGCATTAATTATTTTGGAAATTCGATGCAACTCGAATCTCAGCTTCCTGTTTTTTTTTTGCTTTTTTTGGATCGTTATTCTTTTAAAATTATTCGAAATTCAGCTTAAAAGGTAATTCTGAATCTGATTTATTAAAAGATTGAGATTTATTTGGTCTCGGGTTCTTGTGAATTTTTAAACAAATTTCTCAGTGCTGTAAAATTTTCCTGGATGAGGGAAAAGAAATTTTTATCTTCTAGAAATATCTAGTGAATTTAACCTGTGTTCTAAAATTGTTCAAAATTCGATAAGGAATAATTCTGAATTTTATTCTTTAAAAAATTGGAAGTTTTATGAGAATAGGAATCATTTAAATTTCTAAATCAATTTTCCTGTACTTTAATGTTTTTCTGAAATGGAACGGAGAAAATTTTTATCTAGTATAGAGAGGAATTGAATCTGACCTACTTTTGAACTTTATTCAAAGTTCAATAAGAGACAAATCTGAACCTCATTCTTAAAAAAATTGAAAGTTACTTGAAACAGCAATTTTCCAAATAAATTTTTCAGTATTCTATAATTTCACAGTAGCAAAAGTAAAATTACAAAATTGAGTTTGAAATTTTGTCATAATTATTCTTTGAATTTACAATATACGATATTAAAAACACGAAACTTTTAATATTTCTTAAAGAAACATACGTGACTTAGATCACTCTCATATTCACCAGTACACTTGGCAATATCCCACACCAAACACCTACTTATACTTCATTCACAATATCTATGAGCAACCTCGTAACTCACCCTTTCTCTCCACTCGTATCACCCAACTCCGAACCTTCAATCCTGATAGAACTCAATCAGTGAGGTAGACATCTCATCACCACATTACGATTACAACATCCATGTAATTTCTAATTAAGCTTCCTCTGTACTTTCGTTCTGCGTATATCTTCCACTCCTGTTCCCCCAGCCATCATGCTCGTCCTTACACCTGAATGAAAGTAAGAGTTCTTACTTAAGGCCAAAAAGTTTCATTCTAACTTCCAGTAAATCCCTAGATCTCTCAAATTTCCCCAAAACACTCTTAATACTCACTCAAACCTAAGTCACTCTCATCACACACCTATCCCAAACCTAATTTAAGGTATTGTAATAAACCTCGTCAGCAAATCTATAATATTAACGAGTGTGTATATGTGTGTGAGAGAGAAAGAGTGGGAGAGATCGAGCAGAGGATCGAGTGATCCTACACTGGATCGTTAAAAATAACGGAGGAATGACAAAGGAGGGTTAACCTAATCTCGGGGTGGTGTGTTTCTTTCCGGCATCGCTGACACGGGGCACGAGTAATGAGTGGTGTGTCCCTGGACGAGGAACCAGTGAAAAAGATGGCATGTATCTGAAATTTATTATAAAGCTTAGAGTGGTGACGTCAGATTGACACTTAACCCTTTGCACGATATATCAAATTTACAATTATCCAACGGTGCGTGGAATATCGAAGTAAAATAATTCTACGTCTTAATTTGCATACGATTTCTTATTTACCGTTTTAGAAATATCGTCTTTATCGATTTTATGACAGAAAAGTCTTCGAATTACTATTTTCCTGTAACGAAAAAATCGCAGAGTGCAAAGGGTTAACACTAGGGTTGACGTATAGCGCGTTCGAGAAAAGTAGGCACAACGTGTTTTCATCCTCACGGCTGATTCACTCCACTGATACTGCCATGATCACAGACAGTGACCACTATTGGCCGAAAATGGCGACAAAGATCATCGATCACCGTTTGCTGCCAATAGCGATCACTGTCTGTGATCAAGAGAGAATCATCGAAGTTAATCAGTCGCGAGTATATACACACGCTGTGCCTTCTTTTCTCGAACGCACAGTACGTCAGATTGACTCCAATCACTACAATAGTAGTAGCGACTTGACGTCAAATTGACTCTCTATCAATAATGGTGATTTGAAATCAATTTGACTCCGCATCGCTAGTAGTGACATAGAGAATAACAAATGGAAGGATCTTAATATTACAAGCAGAATATACTTTCATCCATGGATACGTCAAATTGACGTCATCTCATTACTAGCGATACAGAGTCAATTTGGTTTCAAGTCACTGCTATTTATGGGTAATCAATTTGACGTCAAGTCACCACTATTGATAGGAAGACAATTTCACGTCACGTTACCACCAGTGCTATGAAAATAGTGGTCACCACTCGGAGGTTAATACCAATGTAGGAATAGAACGAGTACGATCCTGAGAAAATTCTAAAATTTGGAACAACGACGTGGTATTTGGAACGCTCGTGGTCATTTGAACGCGTGCAAGAGGATCGATTGTAAGGGATATTTATGACAGAGTCCACTGCGTGCAACGAGCGAAAATTTAGGAATGCGTCCTGAGTGTTTGAAGCATTTGACCCACTAAGGATGCATGGGAAATGCGTGATCGAGGAAGGGAGCTTGAATATGAAAGAAAATGGAGTGTAAGGTTTAAATAAGGGTGTAAGAGTGCAAGCAAGTCAATAGTGAAGAAGTCAATCGAGAAGTAGTGGAAAGGCTAGAGTTGTTAGTGCGAGATTGAAAGTATCAGAGAGAGTTGTGTAAGATCAGTGCCAGAGTAGCAATGTGCGGTAAAGAAAGTGTCAACGAGTGAAGTTAGTATTTGCTATTAATCAATTATTAGCAATGCTATGTAAGAAGATGTGTCTTTATTTTGTGACTCATCCCCTCGCCTCGATCCAACGCTAATTACATATCAGCCACCGATTCCTAACTGCAGTCTCTCGGCATTATCTTCAAATTTCCGCGACGCTTGAGGGGTTCCAGAGCGATATGGGCCCCCGTATGTCGTCCGCGTCGGCCATGTCGGTGGCGGCGGCGGCGGCATTCAGTGGCCGGCATTAAATTAGCTAACGAACGAGTCCGTGCGGGCAGCGCCTAGCTTAATAAAAGAATATTCGAGCACGAGCGCGGCTGCACGGAGGAGCGGGTCTCCGGGTCGACGATGATGCCCTCTCCGCCTCGTGGCGGCGCACAATCAGCGGAGCGTGCTCGTAATGACCATTACCGTCCGACTCGCTACCTTCGGCCACCACGGTAATGGCTCGTGTCTGGCTGCCTCTTCCCGGCCATGTGTTCGCCGATACCCCCGGCTTCAGGGACGGATAACCGCTATCTGCCGCCCTCCCCGCGTCCGCCACGGCCAACACGAGGGACAGATAAGGGGCCCCGGGAGATTAACGCGCGCGCTGCACCGACACCAGGGGGGAACTTGAAACTCGCGTCGGATTTCATGGAATCGCGTGGGCATATTTTAGTCGCGAAAAATGGTAATTTCTAGATAGGCTAACGGACGGGGATGCTGGGAGTTCGCGGCGCGGCCGAGGCGTGGCGCTCGACGCAACATGGCGGGAGAGGAGATCGCGAGGGAGAATGTAGGGTTGGTTTTTAGGTTAGGTTAGGTTTGGTTAGAGAATCACATTTTTTGGGAGTAGGGGGTGTTAATGGGAGCTGTTTGGGATACGAATATTAATACTAATTTTTTTAATTTATCATATTTGTTTTATTTTAATCATTTTATAAAATTTTAGCTACGTAAATAAATAGCGAACGTTGATAATTTTTGTCACTTTTGTTTTGTTTTATTGTTTGGTAATTCATTACTGTATTCTAAGAATATTGGGAATTTTATCGAATTTTATCAATTTGAATACAGACGAATCAGTCGAGTGATCAAAGCGATAATATTAATTGAGAAAGTTTAGAAATAGTTATTCAAAGCTTAGTAAATTTAATGGCAACGAGAGTATTCTTGAGAATAGGAATTTTGGATGCAGTCATGAGTTAGGTTTCTAATTATCGAGGGTGGTTGGTTTTTGTTTCGTGTGAGATGTATGAATAAATCTTCAAGTAACTGCTGGATCAATAGAGCAACATCGTAGATCATGGTGATTATTGATTGGTTATAGACTCTTTTTGGAGGTTGGTACAGGAATTCATGTTTTTAAATAGGCTAATAGGTTTGGATTAGGTACAAAATTCAATAAAATATTGTTCGAATTGTCAAGACTGGTTCTATTGAGAAATTTTGGTGTTTATTTAGTGCTAGATGTACAAGCAAGTGTTGAAATAATTGCTGGATCAATGGAGTAACATTGATTTAAATTGGGTTGGGTGCTGGTACATATTTTCAGATAAGTTGCTAAGCTTCAGAGATAGTTCGTCCATTAATAATAATTTCTCCATTAGAATTTAGTGATTCTTTTATCTCTGATAAAGTGTTCATAATTCTGGAATTAATTACAGACTCAAAATACAACGTCAATTTATACAACAATGGAAGAGTTCATATAAAATGTAATCCTCGACAGTTTTATTAATATTTTTATGGAAGAAGAAAATACCCTACAGTTTTGAATTAATCTTTACAAAACTGATGAATTTCTCTGATAATTATTATTTCAGCTAGTACGTCGTATTATTTCATAAAAATTGAAAAATTGACTCTTCAATTGACAACTAATTTCAAAACTCTTATTAAAAACCAATACAAAAATTCAAGTAAGCTAGACTTAAAGGAGGGTAGACTCAATAAAGATGCTACATAGTCAGAGTCACTTGACTCTCTTCATATGCTAATATAGCACTATAATTCCAAAATAGCAAGAAACTAAACTATCAGTTCCACTTTCCAACTTTCCCCATTCATAATGTACCCTTAAAACACGAAGTTTTAAATATTTCTCAACGAAACACAGTGATTTATTCAAGTTCAGTAACCACATAGACAAATTTATTATTTACCATGCACCAATGTATATCAAATTGACCTGGCAACTAAATACTATTCTTTTCGTTTAAAATTCTACGAGCGTATCCCGTATTCCATACATAGTTGCGAATATCGATGACAGTCCGAGTTAGCAACTAGGTATCATAAAGTATCCACAAAAGCGTATGGAGATACACTCGGAGAGTACCAAATTCGAAAGTACTATTTCACCGAGGGAATAATAAAATGTAATAGTCATGCTAATTTATAACAAAATGTGAAATTGAAATCAGTCCTGTTTCGAAATTTCTTGAATGACAAAATCGAATGTTTCAGCTAATTTGCTGCTGTTCTTATGTTTTATAGGTCAGCCATGTTTTATAGTGATTTTTTCATTGAAAAAAGCACCATTTTACAATCGCTCGTGATAAATTGTGATAGGCAAGAAAGGTGATTATAATATCGTTATTTGTCGAGGCACGGTATAGGAAACGGAAGGAAAAAGTCGACGGGGTTTCCGTAATGATGAAGTACCAGTCTGACGTCTGTTTTAAGTGGAGTAACGTTTTAGTTGCTCGCCGGTGTTAACCCAATTAAACGAAATTCAATTACCGGGATGAAAGTCTAATTGCTTGTTAGTTGCCAACTGCTACAACGTTAGAAAGATGCAGAAAAAGGAATATGATTTATCGCGTCGTTATTTAAAGTATGCAGCCTTGCCGGGTACCGTTTGCCGGCCAATTTGATGATCTGTAACGCGTAATTGGATCAATTTCAGCGATTTTTTACCTCCGAAACGTGTTCCCCGTCGTGACTTTTTAACTACATGGTCGGTGAAGGAATTAATACATAACTAGGTTTGAAATAAGAGATTTCCTCTTTGATGCCATCGGAGCTGTAGAAATGTCAGAAAATAGGAAAGTTCTTTGGAAATAGCTGGAAGAATAATTGATTTTCAGTTACTAATCGGTGGAAAAATTTTCAGAAGTCATGAAATTTGTCAGATATTTTTGGAAAGTAGAATTGTAATTATTCTGTGACTCAAATATTTAAGAAAAATTTAAGGATTCCATGGGAAATACTAATCAGTCAAACATCTTTCTATATAAATAATTCCCAGTATGATCCAAACACTAATCATATTCTTTAATATCTGAAGCATCAGACACAGAATTCCCCATATAAAAATTTCAAAATACCTCTGCACAGTACTTCAAAAATCTTTTCAAATTTTTCAGAAACGGTATAATCTTCCATTGCAACTCCTTGCCCTCCAAAATAAACAATTTTTATTATTATACAAACAAATCAACCCCCAAAATTTCTAAATGTGTTTTCACAAGAATTTCATGAAAAATATACAAAGAAGGGAATTTTCCTTCCACCTAAATAATTTCCAGTATAATCTAAACGTCACAACGTCACAAAGATTCCTCATACCATAATTTCGAAGTATCTCCATAAATCTTTTCAAATCTCTCAAAAGACAGTAGCAGCTCCCACTAGAACTTCCCACCCCCTCTCCACCACAAAGAATTATTATCACAAACGAATCAATTTTCCAGATAAGTTTCCAGATTCTCAAACAGCTTAGAGCAACACTGAAGTCATTCCCAAAATTTCAAAATAGCCGTTCACAATGCCCCTACAACCCCTTCAAATCCCTCATAGATGATACCATCCTCTAATAAAACTCCTTACCCCCAAAATAAAAAAGCAATTGTTATCACAAACAAATCAACCATTCAAATAAGTTTGTCAACTGTCGAACGGCTTAGATCAACATTCAGAACATCAGAAAAATTTTTAAATATCTCTACAAATCTCTTCAATCCCCCCAATATTGGTACCATCCCCCACTACAACTCTCTACCAAAATGAAATAAAACAAAAAAGAAGAAAATTGTTACTACAAACGAATCAACCCTTCGGATAAGTTTGCCAATTGTCAAACAGCTTAGAACAACACTGATTGTGAGAGCATTCGCAAAATTTCAAAGTACCCCCACTAATCTCTTCAAGCCCCCCAATATTGGTACCATCTCTCACTATTTACTTCCTACCAGAAAGAAAAAAGAAAAAAGAAGAAAATTGTTACCATAAATGAAGCAACCCTCCGGATGAGTTTGCCAATTGTCAAACAGCTTAGAGCAACACTGATTGTGAGAGCATTCGCAAAATTTCAAAGTACTCCCATAAATCTCTTCAAGCCCCCCAATATTGGTACCATCTCTCACTATTAACTTCCTACCAGAAAAAAAAAGCAAAAAGAAGAAAATTGTTACCATAAATGAAGCAACCCTCCGTATAAGTTTGCCAATTGTCAAACAGCTTAGAGCAACACTGATTGTGAGAGCATTCGCAAAATTTCAAAGTACCCCGACTAATCTCTTCAAGCCCCCCAATATTGGTACCATCTCCCACTATTAACTTTCTACCAGAAAAAAAAAGAAAAAAGAAGAAAATTGTTACCATAAATGAAGCAACCCTCCGGATAAGTTTGCCAATTGTCAAACAGCTTAGAGCAACACCGAGATCATCGGCGAGTCGTCGACGGTGGTCGTTGGCTGGCTATTAGGACGCACGCCGGCGCACGTACGTATAATGGCAATCATGTTAATTATTGTAAGTAGAGCCGCGCGCCACCGCCGCCACGGCTGCCTTTCCTCCTGTGCTCCCTCGTAGTGGTAACGGCGTGTGCCACCATTACGAGGAGCGCCTTACCGTGAACGCACGCTATTCATTCCACGAGGGAGACCCTGAGGAACGGAGAAGGCAGGCGTAGGAGAGGAGAGGGTCGAAAGGAAGGAAGGTCGAACGAGCGAACCAGAAGCGCGCCTTCGAACCGCTTCATCTCTATCCCCTTGCAGCGTAACGCTTTGCGAACTTCGTGTCTTCTCCTTTTTCTCTTTTTCTTTCTTTTTTCCCCGATTTGGGGAGAAGATTGTTGGGATCGGGAGTAGGAATGGGTGTTCGTGGGTTGGAGACTTGATCTGCGTGGATTTCGGATTTTTAATTGCTGGTGGTCTGAGGGAGCAGGTTGGTTTGAATTGTTGGGGGAGGGGGCTAGGTACCTTGGATTTGTAATTGAGTATTAAAATAGGGTTAGTTGGTATTGTATTTAACAGTAGCGTAGAGTTTATTTATTATATTTGATAGTCATTTATTATGTTTGTTTGCTTGCTGTTGTTATTTATTATACTTTCTTAGATACTGTAAATTAATTGCTAATATTGTAGATAGAATAGTAGATGGAATATATAATATTCGAATTGTGGGTATCTTGTATATATTATAGTGTTACTAAATAAGTTCTGTTATATTTCTGTTAAATCTATTTTCGAAAATTAGGTGAATATAATTATAGGATCAATTAGTGTATTTGCCTTTAAATGTTGGATATAATTCTTAATGATTACTAGTATAAGCATCAGTTTGAATTGTTAAAAAAGATATAATGAAGAATACATATATATCAGACTTAAAAAATCTAATATCAATATTTTAATATAAACAATAGGATCTAATCTGGTTAATTTAAGTCCTACAAAAATATTATTTATAGAAGGATTTATTTTACTACAAAACAAAAAGTATTTTTTTCTTTTTCAATTACAACTTATTTTACTTTTCATATTAGGATTGTTTTAGAATTTTCATTTTTTTATTTATTTTTATTTATTTTTGTTTATTTTTATTTTTATGACGGTTTTTACACTTTTCGTATTAGGGTTGTTTCTTATTTATTTTACTACAAAACAAAAAGTATCTTTTTCTTTTTCAATTATAAATTATTTCACTTTACGTCTTAGGGTTGTTCTAGGATTTTTATTTTTTTCGTTTATTTTTATTTATTTTTATTTTTATTTGGGTTTCTATACTATTCTTATTAGGGTTGTTTCTTATTTATTTTACTACGAAACAAAAAGTATTTTTTTCTTTTTCAATTACGACTTATTTCATTTTTCATATTAGGGTTGTTCTAGGATTTTTATTTCCTCTATTTATTTTTATTTATTAGAGTTTTTACACTTTTCGTATTAGGGTTGTTTCCTATTTCTCTTTTAATTTACGGATGCTTATCATTACATGAATATCTTTCGTTTTACATATATTTTACCAGCATTCAAGACCCTAAAACGGAGCTTAAAAATATCTCTCACTAAACCAAATTTCAAAATTCCAATCATCCCTCAATCATCCCCAATACCACCCACGAGTCCATTAACAGATCACGATAAATATTTGCCCACAGGAAAAAGAAAGGAATTAAAACCCGAGTCAAATTCCCTGTATACCAACATGACCCTGCCAGTGGCCCCTAATTAGACATAGTCCAATTAGCACGGTTTTGTAGGACTATGTCGGAGTGGCCGCGTCCGTCGGACTCGTGTGCGCCACGACGTGTATCATTTCATCTAATTATCCGGGGCATGTCTCAGGGCTCAAGTACGCGTAGCCTGAACGATATGTTTTCGCGATTGCCACCTGTGCGTGCCGCTGGTCGCGTGCAATCGCACGTTTAAATAATTAAAAAGGCGAACGAAGGATTTCGAGGCACCACGCGTACGATACGCATCTCCTCCGCCTTGGTTGAAATTACTTCATTAGCCCTGCTTTCGGCTCGTCTTTCCATCTTCAGTCGCCTCCTCGCCCCTAGGCTTGATAGCGATCGAGGTACCTCGAGGTGAGAATTTAGGCCGCTGTTTAGTAGATCGTAAAAACTGACAGAATTGTTCCTCGTTTCTTCGGGATTATCTCGCGGATGAGTATCTCTGTGTTTTCTGAGATTCGAGATTTTGGGGCTGTTCGGTAGGTTAGTGGCTGACGCGCCGTTGTGTGTGCTAGGTTTGAATTGCACATGGAGGAGCAAAACTGAAGACTGGGTTTTGTATGTGTTCGTGGGTTTATGGGGTTTGAAATGAGTTGACAAAGAATTTTTGGTTCTTGACTTAAAAATTGACGAAATTATGGGCTTTTAATAGTTGCCGTTTGGTTGAAGGGTATTTTAATACTTACTTATTGCATGTGTAAATTGGCGTTTTAATTGGGATTGAGGTTATGTGAGAGTGAGAGGGCTTACTGTTATTAACCATTTTCTTTTATTTTTAATTTTGGAGATTGACAAAGCTATGAACTTTAAATAGTAGAGGTTTGGCTTGAATTAGCAGTGAAGGAATTTTCAAATTGATACATGAAAATATTGTAATAATTAATATTAGTGACCTAATGACTTGCTGGGAATAATTCTGGATGTCTTTAATTATTACTCAGTTAGGTGTTATTTTTTTAATACTTTCAACAATTATTGTGTGACACGTGGTAAGTCTATCGGGTCAAACTTGAGTATCACGTGTGAGGCACGTGGTAAGGCAATCGGGCCAAATATGAATATCACGTGTGGGAGCCGTGATTTTTGTCATCTAACATAAATATCATGGGTCTCGACATATCTTGATGTGTCCAACGTTGCTGTTGACTATAATACACATCATTGGAACTTAAATGGTAAATCCGAGATTAATCAAAATAATAGGTCTCTAATTTTTCTTTCTTTTCTTTCTTATATGGCACAGCTATTTTAATTCCTATCTACCTATTCATTTTCATCATATTAAAATCGTACATCTATATTATATTTGAGTATATATTACATACTAGTAGTCCTCATTTTAAATATCTTTTTCCTAGTATAACTTGTCTATATGAAAAATTCCAATTTCAAAACCCAATCTAATTTCTAAAAATCTAGATACTCGCAACTTCTAAGGTTAAGAAAAATCTAGTATTTGCAATTTCCATTGAAAATCACGAAAAACTAAATTCACCGCGAAACTTCCTCGTTGATACATTTTTGAACGCTCAAAAATTTGCAGTACTCCTCATCGATGGATCACGAACAGATTTGTACTAATAATCGGATCGCGGAAATGAATTATTGCTTCCACGGGAAGCTATTTCCGAAACCACACGCGATCGCGAGATGTCACGCGATTAGCTGTTCAGTATGGACCCAGATACACCTATCGGTTCTGTGCACGCGCGAAAACGAATTCATAATAGGCGATAGAGCTCGCGAGAGCGTGCATTAAGGTCGATCTTAATTAGCGGCAATTTAATTAGGATCGCCAGCGTGACGGTTAGCAATGGGCCAGGTCTAAGTCGGAGGTAAGAAAATGTCGGCGTGCGTTATTAAGGCGGGCAGCCTTCCTCATCGTCACGGAAGTTGAACGTGCTGCATTCTCCACTGTGCTATGGGTGCAGCGTTAGGTGGCGACGTCGATGTTGTACCTTTCCTTCCTTGCCTTCCGATTTCAAACTTTCTTTCGAAAAATTTATAAAGCCTAGTCACATCACCTCTGATGTAAAATTTAATATTTATTACGTCATTTCCGTGGCATTGTCTCAGTTTTGAGCTATTTCTGTGTCATTGTCTCAGCTTTGAGTCATTTCTGTGTCATTGGCTCATTCTTGTTTCACTTCAATGATTTCTGATAGAAGTTGTAATTGAAGAGGAATGAGTTTAAATTTATTTTTAAATGAAGTAGTCATTGGTATTTTTTGGAAATAATATTAATTAGGTTTTGGAACTTTTATAGTTAATTTTTGAAGAAATTTGTTTTAGGTGAAAAGAGATTATAGGGGTGTGGAATCAATATTAAAATAAAATATTCTTTGTTATTTTGTGAAAATCGTATTAATTAGATTTGGATATTTTCATAGTTGATTTATAGTAAGTTTAGTTAAAGTAGAGAAAAGGATTAGTGTAAAATTAAGATTGAAATGAAATAATTGCTAATATTATCAGGAAATATTTCAGATTTTATCATTTTTGTAGTCAATTTATGGCAAATTTCGTTAAGGTGAAAGGAAATTAGATTGGAGTTAACGTAGAAATGAAGTAATCGTTCCATTTCGTGGAAATAATATCAGCCAGGTATAAGTAATTTTGTAGTTGATTTATAATAAACTTGATTGAAGTGAAGGGATATTAAGTTAATTTTCAAACGAAATAGTCATTACGATTTTATGAAGATAATATTGATCAGGTTTTAGCAATCTTGTAATTGTTACATTGTGGAATATCTATCAGATGAATATTTATATTTTACACATATTTAAAATGGAAATAATCGCAATAATGAAATTACCTTTAATTTATTACAATAACTTGAGTGATTTCAATCGGTAGTCATTCAACTCTATCTAACAGAAATCAGAAGGGAAATAAATTTTCTTTAAATATAATTTGAGCATAGTAAGTTGGAAATTTATTTTCGATTTTTATAGTCATAGAGGAAAATCTTTCCTTGTATCACCAATATTTTTGAACATGCCTGTTTGTCACGCTTTACATGTTCCACGTTGTATGTACAGTTATGCGTTCATTTAACGAGTTCCAGGCAATGAGTTTCATATGAAAGAACTATTTCCACCTGGCAATTGGAAATTATATGTTCACGCATTCGATTTGAAAGATTGAAGTATTCCATATAAGCGTTTGATCAGTTCTTGGAAACAGAGTAAAACTTCTATTCATGCAATTTTCATCAACTTTTTCCCTGCATTAGAACGATGTTTCTCCCCTGTTTTTATAATTTTCTAAAAAAAATTCTTTGAATATGGATATATTTTTAACACAGTTCAATGTCACACTTTTATAAATTAAATATAACATCAAGTGGATAAAAAGAACCCACCTGAAAATTCAGTATAAAATATAACTGATAAAATTATATATAATTTCGAATAAATAACAACCCTAGCTGAAATATCAATACTGATTTGAATAGTATTATACTTATACTCTACAATCAAAATAAGCATGATTTCAAATTAATACCATACCTGTCTAAAGACTCAGTTCAACCAATAAAATTGTTCAATCATAAAATTTCTATAGTTAAACTAATTCTTAGCATGATTTCGAATTAACAACCATCAAAGAAATTCCCTAATTTCTAATTAGCGAACCTAATGAACTTATGGTAACCCTAAACCTAACCTAACCTAAAACTTCCAATCAGAAAATTTCCAATAACAAAATAATAAAATAAAAAAATAATAATAACAAAATGACAAAATTTGTACAATTAACCTAAGCATAATTTCGAATAAATACTATACTAAGCCTGCCTAAAAACTCACTATAATTAACAAAAAAATTCCACTATTTCTAATCACAAAATATTCAACATCAAGATAACAAAATTTCGATTACTATAATTTTAACTTCCCTGTCCAACCTCCCCCTCGCTTCTACCCTCTATTTCCCTCCTCCAGCAAGACACGGTCTTTCGTTCATTTAACTCTTCCCACGAGAGGAAACATTTGTCAAATCCTTCCCTGCGCGAAAGTCATCCGCGAAACATGAATGAATACCCGGTACCCTTTAAATCCCTGAATGAATAGCTATTCGGAACAGAAATCCCGCGTATCCTCTGGTCTCGAGACGCGGCTCAGCTTTCTCCTCGCCCTTTTATTATTCCTCGTTCCGTCAAACAAGACCGCTTGAACAGCGACTGCAACGCGATGCAGCATCGTACTCATTTACAACGTTATCTGAACCATTATAAAACGGCCATGCAGCTCTAACGGCATGGCAATAATCTAAATTCCAAATGCAGCGCGCCCAGGATACCTTTAACGAACCGTGATCTCCTGCCGGTGAAACGAATTAATTGAACGAACAGGCAAAAATCTTAATATTCACCGTGGTTCTAGCTGCCATGGGGAAGAGGAGGCAGTGGCTGAACGGTGAATTCATTAGATATCATCGAAAGCGCGCGGCCATACCGGTTGAAGTTCGATGAATCAATTCCGGTTGGATCGTGGCGAATGTTGCATACAGGATGCTGAACGATTTTGAATACAGTTATTCCTTTGAATCCTGACTTTTATCGAAAATGGTTCTCGATTCGACGTGACTCTCTGACGAGAAGTTAAACGAATCGGTGGAAAAAGTTAGGTTATGTTTGGTTATTTTCAATCTCTTCAATCGTAATTTTCGTGATACATTTTCGAACGAAAAATTTCCACTCGGGATTTGAAATTGGAGATCTCGTTAGTTTGAAGTATGTGGTGTAATTATATGGAGGTTATTACGTTTCACTTTTTAATTGGAATTTATTGCAACTTTGTATTATATGTACCTCCGCAGAGGGGAATATGGAATTTAGTATTAATTGGTAATTATATTAATGGCTTGTATATAGGGTTGGTGATTAAAGCTACACAGTGAGTTAATATTGGTTAATCAAATGTTATATGTTACTGTTAATATACTGTTATTATATTATTGTAGTCGATGTGTGTAAGCAGTATAGAAGATATAGGAAATTATACAATTTCCATAATGAAGTATAAATTTTAAATTGAAATTAAGGTGCAACTGCGTATAACCTAATGTACGACTGTAATAGTATAAATAAATCTTATTATGGCTAGAGTTAGGAAATGCCACGTAAATATTTAACAGTTTCTCTCTAATATAACATCACTTTTCTATCATACACAGAAATATGTTAAGAAAGCATCGACTACCAGTCAAAATAGAACACAAAACTATTTTCCATTATCTCGCAATCGCGATTACAAACGACCCGAAAGCTGTCTAAATTAAAAACCGAAATCCTCCAGTGTAAAACGTGAAATGGACGAACACAGGTTGGAAAAGAACAGACCCAAAAATGCCTGGGATACCACGTAAACCAATTTCACCCCACCGTTCGCTCTCCCTCCCCTTCCACGGGTCACCTTTTTGCTCGACGCCCGTTGCCGTTCCGCGTCTAAAGCCCCCCATTTCTAAACTCGAAGCAATAATCTAAATTCCAGCCGCGCTCCACGCAGGCTACCTCTAACGAGCCATGTTCTCTCCGTAGTGAGACGAATTAATTGAACGAGCGCGCAAAAATCCGATATTTACACCGGCGTGAGCGCGTCCTGCACGCAGCTCGACTGCGCAGGCCAGAGGGAGCCACGGTGAGAGGGGGCGCTCGAGACATCGCGGGACTCGTTAGATCGCATCGAGCCAGCGCGCGTGCGCGCTGCCGCGCTCACGGTCGAGTTGAAATTCGGTCGACTGCGGCTGTTGGAGGCGGCGAACGGCTACCGCCGGCCAATTAATTACCACGAAAGGAAGGAAGGAGCAGGATCACGGGCGCGTTTGAATTTCCACGCGAGTCTTCTCCGCGATGTGCTTGAGCCACCGAGCGTGGCATTCGCATATAATCAACGGCCTGAAGCTCGATTATGTTTCCCCTCGGTCAGCCCCTCGCCGGTGCACGCGAAGGATCCACGGACAACGTGGCCAACTACTTCTAGCGCGTAGCCTTCTTTTATTTATTTAGCAGGCCAGGAAGCCGTTCATTCTGCCGGCAGCCCCGCGGTAACTAATTAAAGGTCAGAGCGTAGCCGGGTCTTATCCGGGCAACGGAGAGTCGTAAGCGGTCGCTTCCGGCCCTCCGGGTCGGGCTCTCATAGCGCGCCGATAAATTAGATGCCTGGCATTCGATCTGGCCTCTGCCAGACATTTTCTTCCCCTTCGACGAGATTGCAAACGGATTTTTCTGCTGACCCGGCCGATCGCTGATCGGGATGATGAGCGCGTTGGAGGTTAGGGTAGTTTGATAGGTTATTTTGCTTCAGAGGTCAGTGGAAATGGTAATGTTGCATCTTGTTATTCGCATACTGTACTGTTACTGGAAAGCTGTAAAAATATTGATATTTTTAATGTTATTATATGTGTAGTAATAAAATACTTCTGGTCTTATATATTAATATTGTAATATATGGATTAACCCTTTGCACTCGACGACTTTTTCGTTACAGAAAAATAGTTATTCGAAGACTATCTGTCATAGAGTCGACGATATTTTTAAAATGGTAAATGAGAAATCATATGCAAATTAAGACGTAGAATTATTTTTCTTCGACATTCCGCACATCGTTAGGTAATTTTAAATTTGATACATTAATTAACGTCGATCTTTAGAATCTGATTAAGTGGTGACTGAAAGTGCAAAGGATTAATAATATTTTTATTATCAATACAATCGACTAATTATGAAAGTAGTGTAAGTCCATTTGCAGCCCATGAATTTACATTATTTTAGTTAAATTCGACTAAAAGAAATTTATATGTTATATTATATTTATATCTTTATAATTATATTATAGTAATATTATATAATCAAATTACATATTGATAAATTAATAGAAACATTACCAGGTTTGACATAATTAACCTATATTTTGTAATTGACAAATATTGTAACCTTTAATTTTCTCGAAACAGCAGAAAATAGACTTGCATCACTTTCAAAATAAATGGTCCATATGTACACGCATTAGTACAATATTTTTCTAATTATGTTTTTGGATATAGTTAGATATTTTTTTATTTCTATCTAGTTCATGTAGAACAAAAATGATATGGAAAAGGATCAGGGGTGGTATACTTTTCAACTTAAAACACTCGTGTCCTCTTATTAACAATTCAAATGCAATAAATAATAAAACACTATTCTTAAATATATATAGCATATAGCAACTAGTGAGATAGTTGAATGAGAATTAATCAAACGAAAAATATCTTTGCTATATTCTCAGAATGATAATTCAAAAATCGTGATTTGTATTATATTTATATATCTTCTTGTAAGAGTATATACTCTTCGTAACAGCGAAAATCTAGGTACGTTTCGTGAATGAAACTCGAGGCACGAAGATTAGAGAATGAGTCATGGTTTGAATGAACGGTGGAAATGAATGAAATGAGTGAATTTTAAGGTGTAGCGAGTGAACGTTTGCTTGAATGAAATTAACGAGTTTTAAGGTGTTGCCAGCGAGCGTTTTCTTGAATGAAATTAGAAAATGTTATGCCGAGTGGAATTCAGCTTCGGGAGATGTAGTTTTGTAATAACTGGAGTTTTTATATTTGTTTCAGGTAAGTCGCACGTGCACGGAATTGTAATTCCTTCAACCAGTTTAAAGTGGACACAGACCTGGGGTGTTCGATGTGAGTACATGTGTTCAGATAACGCTTTCAAGCATGATTTATAAATTAACTTTTCGTGTATGTAGTACCGTGTTTTACTATTATTGCAATTGACCACAACAAGACTAAACATTTTTCTGATAGAACATCCAAGTGATCGTAGCTTTGTAATTTTTATAGTTAGAGGAACACTGTCAATTCTATTATTGATATTTATAATTTACTGCATTAATATTATTCAATTTATTTCTGTATTATTTCAATACTTCTTCAGAAATTATCAAGATGATATTAACCCTTTGCCCTCGGTGATTTTTTCGATATTTTTAAAACAGTAAATAGGAAATTAGATACAAATTGACACGTAGAATTATTTAGTGTATTAATATTATTTTAATACTATTTCAGAAATTATCAAAGTTAGGTTAGGTTAGGTTAGGTACCCTTTGCCCTCGGTAATTTTTTCGTCATAGAAAAATAGAAATTCGAAGACTTTTTGGTATAAAATCGACGATATTTTGAAAACAGTAAGTAAGATATTGGATAAAAATTAGCATGTAAAATTATTTTATTTTGACATTCCACTCATCGTTACGTTATTTTAAATTTAATATATTAATTATCATCGATTTTCGGAATTTGATTAAATAGTAACTGAGTATCGCCTTTCAAATGAAGAGGGTTAATAATATTTAATAATATTGTTACTTTTATCTCAATATTATTATAATTACATTACTACTATAAAATATATTAGCAATATTATTGAAACCTTTTCCTCTACACGAAATACCAACTTCATAAAAGTTCAGTCCCCCAATCCAAATAAGCTTCAAATCTAGATAAAAATGTGTCGCCACCGACTAGTCCCAAAAATCGAAAAACCGAATCGTCTGAACATTCCCTCGAATTTCCTCGAGCAATGTCTTCCACGAATTCCCAAGCCTAATCTTCTCGAACCACCGTTGCCCGTGTCATTAGACCAGATCCAGTCTCCCATACAGCGACCCACATCCTCGGATCGTACCGTTTCTAATCGCGCTCCAATTTGTCCACGTGTTTCGCAACTCGACCACTGTATTTACCGACTAATGATATTTCCCCGATGACGAGCCCCGATGTCAGGCAAGCTTGTCGATTCTAGGCACGCAGCGAACGGGCCCTCGATTGAAATGGATGAAACGTCTCGATCCCTCTCGATCGACCGGCTAGAGAGGTCGAAATGAAATCATTAGCCGTGGAAAGAGCTGGCTACGTGGCCGCTAATGGCCGGCCGTATACACCGGCTAAATAATGGTATTGTACCGATCGGATTTCTATCGTTAACAAGCCGGGGTGTCCGCGTAAAAAGACATCGTGGCTGACCGTAACTCAGCCGCTCCCACAATGAGCAGCCGCGAGCGGCGTTAACGCACTTCGTTTGCTCGCCGATCGACAGAAACCGGCCTCCATCTATGGCATGCGAACGCATAACGCACGGCTAATGAAACCCTGGCCACGATACCTCGCGTGTTCCGCTGTATTTAGTTCGATACGACACCGGTAGAGTCGTGGTTATGAGCTCCGGCCGTGGCTAGTCTGCATAGGGGGCGCTGCGTTGTTCAGGCTACCTGGTTTATGTACCTCCATAGCCGATCGGTTTAGAGTTACGCGGTAGATGCAGATTTACTTCGTCATGTGTTTCATGGATGTGTAATTCCGAATTTTTGGAACAGTTGAATCTTGATCAGGAGCTACTATGCGGTGATAAAATGATTAGGTTGCGAGTTGCACTGACTGATTAGGTTAAATGGTAGGTATAACAACGACTATAAATTTAGTGAGGTTCTGTGATAGGGAATTACTTGGTATATTTAACAAATATTGTGTAATTCTGGATTTTTGGAACAGATGAATCTTGATCGGGAGCTACTGTGCGGTGATAAAATGATTAGGTTGCGAGTTGCACTGACTGATTAGGTTAAATGGTAGGTATAACAACGACTATAAATTTTGTGAGGCTCTGTGATAGGGAATTACTTGGTATATTTAGCAAATATTGTGTAATTTAGGTTTTTTGGAACAGTTGAATCTTGATCAGGAGCTACTGTGCGGTGATAAAATGATTAGGTTGCGAGTTGCACTGACTGATTAGGATAAATGGTAGGTACAACGACGACTATAAATTTTGTGAGGCTCTGTGATAGGGAATTACTTGGTATATTTAGCAATTTTCATCTCCATTATTTATCCTGCAATGACTTGACCTCTGCATAGGGGGCGCTGTATTACAATAGACTCGTGCATTTATATACCTCATCGTCAAATAAATTTTATTCCATAATTCATATATGCTATTTTACAAAACTATAATTCCAAATTTTCACGGAAAAGTTGAACAGTGCATAAATATATTTTAAACGCATTACTATGATAATAAATACAACTTTGATTATGGACTTCACAGAGGATTATTTCTTTAGCATGTTTAATCCGTACAGTTCTGTCATTATTTGCCTCAAAACGAAATTAAAGAAATACCGCGTTCGTGTGATTTAAGTTAAACCTAGATTGTAAACTTCCCGACCAATCGTCCTCCGCATAGGGGGCGCTGCGGAGTTCCAGGCCATTCGGCTAACTCACCGCGAGGAACTACGAGATCGAACGTTGCCTCACCCGTATGCATCAAACGACTATCTGAAAGCCCATCGAATCACCTCCGTACCAATCTCCATAATCGACCAGTTTGAAAGCAAAGACCTAACCGCTACCTTCGTTAAGCCGACAGGTCGTAGATCAAAACAATATTCGGAGCCTGCTGATGGGAATGGTTGGTTTCCATCGCAGTTTTCCACAAAGCTGGCGCAGCAATCGGCAGTGAATCGAGCGCGGCTACATTCTCTAGAAAGGGAATCGGGGATAAGCCGAGAACCGCGCGAGATATAAATTTCCCAGGATTATGTAAACGCTACGAAGGATAAGCAGCCGACAGACGCGCTGTAAAAACGGATCGCGATGCATGTTACGGGGACGCATAACGCACTGGCAGCGGATGCAACGAGGGACCCCCATAGTCCGACATACGCATTCGACCGTTGCTTCTCTCGTACGACACGGCGGCGCGGCTCGTTTGTGAGGCCGGATCGTTTCTTACACGGGCGAGCTCTGTTCGTGGGACCCGCGAGAGAGGAGAACAAAGTTTCATCGATTCAATAAATTCCCATTAGGTCGATCTTGTCGGGATTGTAAGGTCTCCCTGGTATCTGCTAACTGGTTTCTACCGTTTGTACGTCGTTACTTCTATCGTCGTTCCATTGACCGTCCACGGTAATATTATTTGTTAAAGAATCTGTCACTATGCGACATTTGTCCTTGGATGATTTACCGTCATATGGTTCCTAATTCGCGCCCCTGCATTCGGCGAATATAGCTTCTATGGTGTTGACACGTTGACACGAGATTGTAGAGTGGTAGATGTAACAGTTAGAACCAATAACAGAAACTCGTGTGCCTTATCGTTGCAATTGTGTTGGGGAACATGTACTGTACATTCCTATCGATTGAAATTCACCAGAAATACACGGTACTGAAGATTCCTAGCGATTGGTATCCTCAGTTACAGACAGTTCCAACCTAATCTGCAACCAATTTAAGATTCTAAAAATAATTTTGCACAAGACTTCCAGTTTATAGTAAAAATTCGCATAACCTATCTTCATAATTAGGTTAGACTAGGAAAACCTGTCAATATAACAAACAATATTGTTAGGCTACCTCCAGGCTACCTAAAATACTAAAAGAGAGCTCTCATGACACCTGACGATTCATACCCTCAGTTACAACCTAATCTGCAACCAATTTAAGATTCTAAAAATAATTTTGCTCAAGACTTCCAGTTTATAGTAAATATTCGCATAACCTATCTTCATAATTAGGTTAGACTAGGAAAACCTGTCAATATAACAAACAATATTGTTAGGCTACTTCCAGGCTATCTAAAATACTAATAGAGAGCTCTCATGACACCTGACGATTCATACCCTCAGTTACAACCTAATCTGCAACCAATTTAAGATTCTAAAAATAATTTTGCACAAGACTTCTAGTTTATAATAAAAATTCGCATAACCTACTTTCATAATTAGGTTAGGCTAGGAAAACCTGTCAATGTAACATACAATATCGTTAAGCTACCTCTAGGCTACCCAAAATGCTAAAAGAGATGTCTCATGACACCTGGCGGTTGATTCGATTCATACCCTCAGTTACAACCTAATCTGCAACCAATTTAAGATTCTAAAAATAATTTTGCACAAGACTTCTAGTTTATAATAAAAATTCGCATAACCTACCTTCATAATTAGATTAGACTAGGAAAACCTGTCAATATAACAAACAATATTGTTAGGCTACTTCCAGGCTATCTAAAATACTAATAGAGAGCTCTCATGACACCTGACGATTCATACCCTCAGTTACAACCTAATCTGCAACCAATTTAAGATTCTAAAAATAATTTTGCACAAGACTTCTAGTTTATAATAAAAATTCGCATAACCTACTTTCATAATTAGGTTAGGCTAGGAAAACCTGTCAATGTAACATACAATATCGTTAAGCTACCTCTAGGCTACCCAAAATGCTAAAAGAGATGTCTCATGACACCTGGCGGTTGATACCCTCAGTTACAACCTAATCTTCAACCAATTTAAAATTCTAAAAAAAATGTTGTATGACATTTCTAGTTTATAATAAAAATTCTCATAACCTATCTTCATAATTAGGTTAGGCTAGGAAAACCTGTCCATATAACAAACAATATTGTTAGACTATCTCCAGGTTACCGAAAATACTAAAAGAGATCTCTCATGGCACCTGGCGATTGATATTCTCAGTTACAACCTAATCTTCAACCAATTTAAAATTCTAAAAAAAATGTTGTATGACATTTCTAGTTTATAATAAAAATTCTCATAACCTATCTTCATAATTAGGTTAGGCTAGGAAAACCTGTCAATATAACAAACAATATTGTTAGACTACCTCCAGGTTACCGAAAATACTAAAAGAGAGCTCTCATGGCACCTACTAGCCAATACAAACAATTCACGTGCCCTATTTATATGATTATGTTAATAAAAATATAATCTACGCTCCCTTCAACTATCAATCTAACAAACAACAGAAAAGATTGCTTCTGTTATCCTCGATTTCAACTCCACCAAATACCGAACTACCTAAAATCCCAAGAGACCTCTGTCTCTCGACGCACCATCTCTGGAACCTCATCAAACACGAACTTCACGAACCTCATCAACCCAGCAACATCTCGTCCGAAGATCTGCAGTCTGCCAAATCTACAGACTGAAGTGTCAATCACAATCGTCGCCTCATCAGCGTCAATAGGTGTCGGAAGCTCCAGCTGCGCGGCCATCCATCACTGCCTGCGCTTCCTAATTATTTACCAGCGGCGCAGTGATCGGTCAGCTGTGCAATTAGACGCGGCGATATCGGGCATAAATCATCGGTGAAAAGGACATCGGGATCGTCAATAATTACTAGCTCGGTGCACGGCGACAGGTCGCGGGAGGCGGCGGTTCGTTTTCGCGCGACGTTCGCCAAGAGGCCGGCGTGTTATTACACGGCCAGCTGTATATATCCACGTCGGCAGTGTCGCTGGCAATTAACGAGCTACCGGTTGTGCGACCGTCGCGGCAATTAACAACGTTCCTCGCCTATTTCGCGGAGCCCTGCTACACGGCCTGGTAGAGGTCTATCCGTGACGTCACGTGGCCAGATCGATCGGAGTAAATCGGTATCTGGCATTCAGGTCGAATCGCCGGCGACGAGATACGTGACCGTTCGACTCGATCGACGGTCTCCAGGGGACCGCTACGCCAAGGGAACGGTTGATTGAAAGTAACGACCGGCCTCCGCGACGTTGTGCACGCATTTACAGGCCTGTTCGCGGCGGATCCCCGCCGCGGATAGCCTGGCTACGCCACTGTGACGGCTTCTTCCGGTCTGTTGTCTCCGGAGGTGGGTCCACGCTCCGGCTGCACCGTGGAACACGATGGACGATCGTTCTTGGGCACCGCTCGCAGCAAACGTGTCTGCACAGGTGTGCAATTGAGGAGCCTATCTGCCAAATCGTGTTTCATGTTCCTTCGGCTATCAACCCGACGTGGTATTGAAGATCAGCGACAGTATCCTCGGTTGCTATTAACGTTGCTCAACACTATGTACTGCGAACTGTTGAAGATTCTAGAAGAGGCTTTTCTTGAAGCTTTCAGGTAGTAATACAAATTTGGGTACTCTTTTCCTTGTGATTGCGTGAGAGAAATTGTGTACTCTATATGGCTTCTAGTTATTAATCTATCATTATAGTGAAGATTTGCCCCGATATTCTCAATTTTTATGGATATTTCTGATTTTTTCAGAGTCTAAAGTCTATAAAATCCTAAGACTGACTTCCTGTGACTCTTTGTGATACTTCCAGCCAATAATAAATTGCTTCTAGTTATCAATTTAACTCTGTACTCAAGACGTGCCATAGCATTTTCAATTGCTATAAATATTTTCGAGGTTTTCAAACCCCAAGATAGACTTCCCATAACACAGTCAGCCAATAATGAAAATTTGGATACCCTTTTCCTTGTGATTGTGTGAGAGAAAATGTACTCCACGTGGTTTCTAGCTGTCAATATAACATTGTAGTGAAGACTTGCCCAGTATTTCCAATTATAATAAGTATTTATGAGTTTCTCAAAGTCCAAGCTCCCTAAATCCCAAGAGAATCTCTCTGTGACTCTTCGTGACTCTTCCAACCAGTAATAAAAATTTAGACATAGGAAATATACTCCACATTGCTTTCAGCTATCAATCTAACACTGTACTGAAGACTTACCATAGTATTTTCAATTGCTATAAATGTTTCCAAGCTTCTCAAACCCCAAAATAGGCTTCCCATAACACAATCAGTCAATAATAAAAATTTGGGTACTCGTTTCCTTGTGATTATATGAGAGAAAATGAATTCACTATGCTTTCTAACTATCAACCTAACATTGTAGTGAAAATTTACTTCAGTATCTCAATTGTTATAGGTATTTCTAAGTTTTTCAAAGTCCAAATTTCTTAAAATCCCAAGAGAGGCACTCCGTGACTCTTCGTGACACTTCCAGCCAATAATAAAAATTTAGGCATAGAAAATGTACTCCACGTTGCTTGCAGCTATCAACCTAACACTGTACTGAAGACTTACCATAGTATCCTCAATTGTTATAAATATTTCCGAGCTTCTCAAGCCCCAAAATAGACTTTTCATAACACAATCAGTCAATAATAAAAATTTCGGTCCTCTGTACTCGTGATTGCGTTGCAGCAAATGTGCTCCACATTGCTTCTAGCTATTAACCTAACACGTAACACTGAAGATTCCTTCCAGTATCCCCAGTTATAAACACTGTTGAGACCTCCAAAACTCTTTACAATCGTATTCGAGAAGATGCACATCGAAGAACTCTAACTCTCCAAAATTCAATAATTCCGCTTGAAAAAAGGCCAAAAAAGAAACCAAAGTTATCACTGTACCAGTTAACGTCTCGTTCGAACATTCACTTAAACGCAGTCCACCTGCATCCACGGGCCAGTCGATTTCGTGTACGAGACGGACGGAAAATTACACAGACGTTACGGCGGAACGTATTCAAATGAGGCGGCGGCGGCGAAAGGCTGCGCGTTGCAATAAAATTTTATTACATTCCGCGCGTTAAATCATATTGTATTACGTTCCGTTCGGGTATAAAGACATAGAAGACACGTGGATTCGTTACGGAAAAGCGTAAAGGACGCGGCGCAGTAAATTCAGCTCTCGCAGCGCAGCCCCGCCATTGTGACCGGTCGACAAGCCCGCAGTCAACATATCGTAAAACAAAATTTGTGGCACGCCGTGTCACCGTTTCGGGGCGTAATTGTGACGTGTCGTAAACGAGAACGCGGCTCGCGCAAAACGACGGCCCTGCTCGGGTACAATTCGAATTTGATTAGACCCTGAAATACGACAGGGCCGATCCTTTGTCGCGTTTTGGCAGGCTTGACATCTTTACTCCCGTTCTTGTACATTGATTCGAGATATTGCGAGTACCGTGTTGTGAAGCTCGTTCATACGAGATGTATGGGAGGAAGGGATCGGTATTTTGAGATAGTTTCGAGGTGCGTGTTTCATTTTTCCTTTTTAATTTTGAGTACCGTGTGTGAGGTTGCTTCTCATTTTATTCTTGTGAATTTATGTTGTATGAAGATAATATTGATTGGGTTTTATATATACGGTTTAATAAATTGGTTTTACGAACTTGCTATTCACTTTTCACTGTCTTGCTTTCTCCTTTTTCTTCTCTTTTTCTGCTTCTACAGCTCTTTGTTCGCTTTTTATAGATACATATATACAAACATATCATATATGTATATTTAAAAATTTCAACAATAAGGATTCCAATGACGATTTTTCCTATAATCACAAATTTATCACAAGGATATGGCGAAAAATATCACAACATTGAAAATTCCTACGATATTTTTACCTAAAATCACAAATTTATTGCAACTATATCGCGAAAAATATCACAACACTGAAAATTCTTACGATATTTTTCCCTAAAATCACAAATTTATCGCAAGTATATCGCGAAAGATATCACAACACTGAAAATTCCGACGATATTTTTCCATAGAATAACAAATTTATCGCAACTATATTGCGAAAAATATCACAACACTGAAAATTCCTACGATGATTTTCCCAACAATCACAAACTTATCGCAAATATATCGCGAAAAATATCACAACACCGAAAATTCTTACGATATTTTTCCCTAAAATCACAAATTTATCGCAAGTATATCGCGAAAGATATCACAACACTGAAAATTCCGACGATATTTTTCCATAGAATAACAAATTTATCGCAACTATATTGCG
>NW_016908540.1:1481447-1492276 GCF_001483705.2 Eufriesea mexicana | reverse complement strand
TTCCCTAAAATCACAAATTTATTGCAAGTATATATAGTATACTAATCAATTTGGAATTTAGTGTGTAATGCGTCGAAGTACTGTAATATTTTTCGCAATATACTTGCCATAAATTTGTGGTTGCAGGGATAAGAGTCAAATGAATCTTCAATGTTGAAATTGTTTAAAAAATCGGAAAGTGGAATTAATTACACTGTGAATCTCCCTTATATCGTATATTTTCATCTGAATATTAACTTTTCTTGCCATTTCTCAATTTGCAATTTCTCAAATCGCATAATCTTTTTCAACGTATAAAATCTGTTTTCATTATAAATACGTATATAAGTTGTTTTGCAATCTATTTGTCGATGAGAAATCTAAAATTTTTTAAAATTGTGGCTTGTAACATTCTTCCTTAAGAAATATTTTATTATACTTAGTAAAATTGGCTGAAGTGATTTCTGGTGAGAGCCTCATCCTCACACTGGGTAATGAAATTGTTGCTCTCAAAGTTTGTTTCTCTCAAATGTATCTTCTTTATGCGTTTCACTTAACTTTGAGTCATAAAGGTAAATAAAGTAAGCAGTTGCAATAATAATAATTGTCTTCTCGTTAAAATCTAAGACTTATAGTCCATAGAACGGATACATGTGACACACCTAACCTGGATCTGCAGTAAATATAGAGAGGATCGTAAGTCATGGTATAAATGGGGTCAGAGAGATTCAGCGGCTCAGAATAAGACGAAAATCAAGAATAACGAAATTGCATCGCAAGTTTCGTTTCCGAGAAAATGTATTTAAAATTCAGTCGAATATACATAAATAATTATAGAAATTATTGAAGAATATCTTCACTTTTCTTTCAATTGTGTATATAATTATAAGATTTACCAAAGATTTTTAATGTTTTTCCTATGTAAGATTTTTAATTAATTTTTTTCTAAGAATATTTCTGTCTTTAATATCTTTATGTTATATGTTCACGTATACTAAAAGAGTATGTAGATAAAACCAACAAATTTTAATATGGGAATTATACAGAGGTAGTCTTAATGCTAGATTATAACACTAGAATTATCGACTGCAATGTATAACTAAATATAATATGAATAGATAATAGTAATTTAACCGGTGTAATTAAAATAATTAACACATTGATAAGTTATCTGATACTTGGCAGTCTGGCTCACTACGAATTATCTAGCACTTAAGAATGTTCTGCTTGTCGCCTTCTATTAAGTATCCTTCTTGCTGCACATGCAATTAAAAGGAACACACTTAGCACGTGTAGAAAGTTCATATAATAATCTAGGTTTTTCTTCTGAAAAACGAACGAAACACGAATCACAAATACTGAAATTATCAAAGTATAGAGTAGTGATAAAAATTTACAAAATAAAACGACTCAAACAATTTATCTTGCGATCACTGTAATAATAGTCAACATATTAAATGAATATAACAACGTCAGCCACAGACAGTTACATTCATTCAACATGTGCAAGCACAAAGACTCTGACACCGATTGATAGTTCTAGTAGCAACAAAGTACTCTACTTGACTAATTACTTATAACTTATTACTCAGAATTTAGTACTCAGAGTTGAGGACTCAGTACTCAAAATTTATAACTGAGAATTCAGAGTTGAGGACTCAGTACTAAAAATTCAGAAATCAGAACTGAGAGATGAGGACTCAATACTCAATATTCAGTACTCTGAACTCAGAGCTGAGGATTCAATACTCAAAATTCAGAACTCGGGGCAGAGGATTCAGTACTCAAAATTCAGAACTCGGGGCAGAGGATTCAGTACTCAAAATTCAGAACTCAGGACTGAGGATTCAGTACTCACAATTCAGAACTGAGAACTCAGAACTCGGGGCTGAGGATTCAGTACTCAAAATTGAGAGCTGAGAACTCAGAACTCAAAACTGAGAGATGAGCACATAACACTCAAAATTCAGTACTCAGAATTCAGAGCTGAGGATTCAACACTCAAAATTCAGAACTCAAGGCTGAGGATTCACTACTTAAAATTCAGAGCTGAGCGATGAGGACACAATATCCAAAATTCAGTACTCAGAACTCAGAGCTGAGGATTCAATACTCGAAATTCAGAACTCAAGGCTGAGGATTCACTACTTAAAATTCAGAGCTGAGCGATGAGGATACAATATCCAAAATTCAGTACTCATAACTCAGAGCTGAGGATTCAATACTCAAAATTCAGAACTCGGAGCTGAGGATTCAGTACTCAAAATTCAGAGCTACGGACTCAGAACTCAGAACTCAGACCCCAAAACTCAGAACTCAGAACTCAGAACTGAAAATGCTCCATCACTCCGATTATCTCTCTGAAGAAAATCTGCACCTATTCCCACCCACGATCCAACCCAAATCAACGCAAAATCTCCACAAGATTGTCAAACCTGAGCCACACCCCTTCCACCAACTCTTCCACTCCTCTTCTCTTCTCCGAGACTGCAAAAATTCGAACCACTGTTCTCTCGCGAACCCCCAAAAAGAGGATTCCACCACTTCTCTGCATTCCCGGCCATTCAAAGGGGCCCAACAATTTCCTGTTCAATTGGGGAAAAAACGCAGCTGGACCCAGGTCTGCTCGAAATCGCAAACGAGGCCACGAATGGCTTCGCGGTGAATGAAGCCAGCCCGGAGCTGAATGGAGAAGAGGAACGATGGCGGAGGGCTGGCGGGAGAGAAGGTAGACGACGAAGAAGAGGAAGACGAAGGAGTTCCTCTGCAGCGTCGTTCGAGTGGTCACATAACGTGACGTGTGAGCGATGCTTACTCTCCCACAACGAGCACCGGTAGTAGATGATGCCATAATGGCTGGGAGTCGGACATGTGAGCGCGGACAGGAAGTCCAGGTTCCTATACCAAGACGCGGAGTCACGCGGATCTTCGCATGGAGGCCTTGCAAACCTCCTACGTGTCACGCAACTCATTCACCAGCTTTTCCACGTTGCATTAAGTCCCATTAAAGGCGCGTACTGACCGGGTGTTCTAGCATCCGAGACGTTGCCTAGTTCCACACCGGCTTTGAATTCAAAAATTAATTAACCTTAAACGATCCCGGGGTCTACGAGCGGAGAATTATCGCGAACGCGAGCACCGTTTAGCTAGCAGTGTATGCTGGCTTCTGAGAATCACTTGCCACGTTCCTGCCTCTTCTCGTTTTTCATTGTTCCTCCGCTTGATTCTTACGGAAGGATTTTACGGTTAGAGCTCGTGGAGGAGCAAGTAGCCTTCGAGGTCTGCTGGCTACACGATGTGTCGGTGTCGTGAATAATATATTTTTCTATTCCTTCGCTCCTTCGCTCCTTCGCTGCTACTACTTCATGGTAGCATCGCGATGACTGTTGGTCTGTTCGATCGCGTGTGCAACTGGTGTAGGGATTTTCCTGGGGTTGCTGAGGGTTAGAGAGGAGTTGGGAAGAGGTTTTGAAGACCTTTGGAAGTGGAGGTTGAAATAGCCCGAGGTGTTGGTAGACGAGATTGCTTAAGATCTTGTATCAACTGAGAACTCAGGACTCCTTTAAGTATTATATTATAGTTCTAAAACCAAGGTTAATCGTAGAATATTGTACTTTTAATTGAAAAGAAGAGAAGAGAAGAAAAGAGAGTGGATCAGTATGCAGGTGTTACTAATTATTTTCAAGAATGTGTTTTTGAAAATGAGTTGTTAGAACTCTGAGGAACTCTGACATGTCTAGTGTTTGAGTTCAAGTGTTTCTTGAGATTGTTTTATAGTGTCTAAGTTAGTTGAAGACTGGTCTTATCCTCTTGATATATTGGCTACAACAATTTTCTTACGCTATTTAAAATACTCGTCAAGTTAGATCTACTATATATTAAAAACAACCATAAGACTAGTGTAAGACTCAACATGAATAAGCTAGTAGACACAGAATTATAAAGTACTCTGACAGAGTACTCTACTCAAATCTTCAGAGTAGACGATCCTCAGGAGCAAATGACTCATTTCCTAAAATTCATTTAAATAATATCATAATAAATTCGTTATTTTGGTACTCCTTGATTTATCTAATTGCTCCATGCTCTATCCAAATTCCTGAGAACTCAACCTCTTGTAAACTTTCGAACTGCATTCGTGGACGAATAATGTTGAATCTCTAAAAATCAAGTGACTCGTTTCTACAATTTTATTTAAATAAAAATAAATTCATGACTTTCCTATACTTCATGACGTATATAGTCGATCAAGCTGTACCAAAATCTCTACAATGAAGACACATATCCTTGAGAATTCTACTGGTTGCAAACCTTTTAACTGCATTAGTAGACGAATAACGTTTAATTTCTAGAAATCGATTGACTAGTTTCTGTAATTTTATTTATACAAAAATAAATTCGACACTTTCTGATATTTCTCGAGTCACGCAGTCAATCAAAATGGCTGCCGAGCGGCCCGCATCATCGGAACAATGTCCAGCTTTCTTCCTAGCCTCACCACTTACCGTGGAAGGCCTCGCGGGATGTCGTTGACCCAGCGACAGGAAGATCATGACGCGTTGCGTAAGAGGACATTATCGTAGAGCCGCGCAGCAGGTTACAATTTCATTCATGAATCCCTCTCTGTCTCCCTTCCGTTCCCCTATACGCGCGTTTACTTTCTCTGAACGCATCCTCCGTCTCTTCTCTTCCTCCTACGCCTTCTTCGTTTTCCTTCCATTTCTTCCTCTTCTTTTCTTCCTCTTCGCTCTTCTGTTCCCGGTTCCCAGGCGTAGGAGGACGTCCTGACATCGTCGTCTCGACGATCGTCGTTCCGTAAAAAGGGAAGAAAATATGGAGAATCATGGGTAATTTAAGTTACGTTTCTCAGAAGGAACTGGTCACGAGGAGCTGGATGGTCATCAGGAGTTCTCAATGGACTAATGATCTTTTCAATGGCGAAGCATTCGTTCCGTTAAGTGGTCACAGTTGAGTCAATTTTGGAATTATGGAGAATCGAAAATTGGGCGAAGTTTAGGGTTGTTTTCAATCATTAAACTATCATAAATTTTAATCGGACTTCAGTGTTTCTAATTTTTATTAAAATTGGAATTAATTTTCCTTTTCATAAAATTAAATATGCAATCGTTTCTGGTAGTATTGTTACAGAAATGTTATAATTAATATATTTTCTTTTTCCAACCACGTGAATTAAAAATAACGTACATATATATTTAATTTGTTCCAATTTTATTTTAATTATCTATCACAATATTCTGTCAATGTAGAAGCTATTTTTTAAAAAGTAATTTTATTGGTTTTTAATTTACAATTCAATGTTTAATGAGAAATGTCAGGTGCAGCTTCTGCATACTAGAATGAACTAAAATATTCGCATAAATTAATGACCAATATAATTTTGTATTATATTTTGATACTTATACTCAAAAATGTTACCCTGTAAATAATATAATAAATAAATGAATGTTAATCATTTCCAGTAGACCCTCAAATCACACATAGGAAAGAAGGGAAACCAATACTGAATCCTATTTGTCTACCTGTCTACAGGTAGAATGAAGTATTGCAATATAAAATAATTTATAGCTGCTCGAAGTTAGTTATTTGAAAGGCTTGAATAAAAGAACACCAGTGGGTGCTACTTTTACGCCTGTCACATCAACATTCGTCAAATTCTCTGATTAACCTGACGTACGCTACTTACACATACAAAAATAAATAACAAATAAAAATAAAAGAATAATAAAATTCTTCTCATTTTAATATTCACAAACCCCATACATACTATAAAATGACCCTGTACCTATACTTCCCATTCTCATAATAAAAAACAAATTCCAATTTCAAAGATGGTGGACCACCATCCTCTGCCAAATTTTTTATTTCCATTTTTATATGAATTATTCACAAACCTAAGTGATTAATTTCATTTTCTCAACTTTCTCAAAATTTATTACCAAGGAACTCGACTCACATTCAATTTTTCGTACTTAAAATAAATTTCTGTCTTCTATTTTTATTTGTTTCGAAGTTAGTTGATTTTATTATTTAATTTTATTTATTTTGAAGATTGAATCAAAGTATACACGAACCACACACATACCATGAAATCGCCTTGTACCTATACTTCTCTTTCTCATAATAAAAAACAAATTCCATTTTCAAAGATGGTGGACCACCATCCTCTCTCAAACTTTGTATTTCCATTTTTAAATCAGTCATTCGCAAACCTAAGTGATCAATTTTACTTCCTCAACTTTCTCAAAATTGATTACCAAGGAACTCGACTCGCATTCAATTTTTCATACTTAAAATAAATATCTGTCTTCTATTTTTATTTGTTTCGAAGTTAATCGATTTGATTATTTTGTTATTTTTACTATTTAATTTTATTTATTTTGAAGTTTGAGTCAAAGTACCTTTCGACTCTCCCAAAGTACAATCCTCACCCATAGGGGACCGTTTCCATCAGTCAGGTTTCCCCTTCGTTTCGTAGTCAGATTTCGCTACGCTGACAGTTTCTGTAGTTGACGTCGAGCGATACGAGTCGTAAATGTGTATCCGCCTTAATAAGATTAAATCAACGAGTATCGACCTGTGACCGCGTTGAAAGTGACCGTTTAATATTTGTTTTATGACGGTAGCCATGGCTGTCATAGCGGCGTTTAATGGCTCGCCGTTTCTAGTGCGTGGGAAGCGATTTTTTTTTCCAACGCTCGTTTCGTACTTTCTAACGCGATTGCTATATCGCTGCGAGCGTGCTACCGTTATGGTTCGCGCGGAAATCTTCGCGAAAAATGCCGCTACCCGGCAGTAAAGTTAATTAAGCCCGATGCTTTCCAGCGACTAATTATCACTCCTTTCCTATGCAAACACGTCCATGGTTTTTAAGGTCGAGAATATTTTGTAATATCACTTGTGCCGATGTAACAGCTCGGATTGATCAAGAAAACGCTTGTGCAACGATTTTCAAGTGTCAGTACCTGCTGGGTTGGGCGTAATAATTTTTAAGGATTAGTTTCGGTTCGGTTTATCCGCGAAAACGTGTTATTTTATGTCAAAGGAATATTGATAGGCATGTATGAATGGAAACGTGTTATTTCGTGGCTATAAAATTCCATCTCGTTTCAAAAATTATCCCAGGATATCGAAGATTTTTCAATTTCGCATTGCGAATATTTTATGCTCGTGTCTCGTAAATTCTTTTCGTGCAATGGAATTGCGATTTTAGTTTCTGCAACAAAGTTGTAGTTTCAGATTTTTGTTAGGGTAGTTGCAGATCTAGTGATCGTGATATCTATATAGATATCCTTGCAATACTGGAGTGAAAAATAGAATTTTAATTTCTGGAACATATTAAATTTCTTTTCATTAAAGGTTTTTATATATTTGGAAGTAAATGGATCATACAATGAATATATAATATTATATTCTACAAATTTAATATACTGGATAGAATGTTTAAATAAGAATGTCTAATAAATCTTCCAAAGTTCCAAATATATACTTTCCTACCCTTATATACATATTACATATACTCTTTGTGCTGTAGAAATTTTTAAATAATATTTAAATAATTATTATATTGCTTATACTAATAATTTCGTAAGTTTTATTTTTAATTCGGCATTATAATTTTTACGTATTCGACTTCACTGAATAGGTCTTATATAACTTAATATACTGTAGTAATTAGTATAATGAACTAATAGAGAATGAAAATTTAGTATAGTAATTACTCTATACTTATATCTACCCTTCTGAAAAATTTAATAAAATTCTGCTCGATTAATAAATAATCAAATTACTATACTCTTCTACATTTTTGTATACCTAAACCTTACCCTCGGACCAACCCTTAATGTCACAAAATTTACAAATAACTCCAAACCCTTCGCAATTACTAACTAAATTACTAATCTCTAGATAGCATCATACATCTCTAACACATAGATCCGATACAGAAACCGATATGCGTTAAAATATCAATTTTATGTAACAGCTGTTCGGAATAAATATTCTTCGTAACAGTCTCAAGAACTGGAACCCGTAAACAATTACATATATGGAAGTACGAGCTTCCATAATTGGAGAGGGCAGAGTGGTATCAATATCCAGGACATTACAAATACAGGACTTACAAATACAGAGAAAGTATCATTAGTGTTATATTAGTCATACAGAATAAGAAGCTGATTAATTCCAACGGAACCGATACTACAACTGTCTCGAACCCCACCCTAGAACTGACCCCCAAACACAGCTCAGAATTTCACTAAACTGCCAAATGTCCCCCATCAAACCCAACCTCTTCGTCGCCGTCACAGGCATCCTGCGTCCCCCAGAAACCTCCCACACCCCTGGCAGGACGGATCGATTCATAGCCAAAAACTTCATGAAAATCGTGCACGTAAATCCGGCATCGGCCATAAATCGTGGAAGTCGCGACGGGGTCCGAAAAGGGGCCGCCGTGGGCCGGCGGAAAAATTATTGCGCGCCATCTAGCCTCGCGAGAGGGATCATACACGGGGCCCGTTGGGCCTGGAAAGAGAACCGGCGCATTCAACGGCAGTCCGTAGCGAAATTTATAACATCGCGCGGCGAGTAAATCCGCGCACCCCCTCCACCTCGCCGTCTTCTTTCCACCCCGGTCGCGGCTTTCCTCCCTCGACCCCTTTTGGCCAGCTAGAATAAAGAACGCTGTGTCTACAAGTGTGAGACAAGAGGAGGCCCGATATTGCCGCCTTATAATAAGACAGTATCGCATGAACGAACCGGCATCGGGCCCCGGCCACAGAGGGCGGTCCGAACAATGGGCTGAATATCCGCGGAGAGCGGCCTCGCACACATGGCGTGCGTTGCGTGTGCAACGAGAAGAGCCACCACCACGCTCTCCCGCCCTCCTCCTCACGGGCCCCTCTCCCGGCCCCTCGCCGGGCCCGCCGGGCCCCTCTGTCGTCTTTCTTCGGTGGCGGAGCGCTGGCGCAGAGAGCAAAGAGAGCACAGGGCGTGGATGGAGGAGCAATGCACGCCATATATCAACATCGTACCGATAACGAGGTCCCCAGGAGGCTACCGGTCGTGGAAGACGCCGGCTAACTTTGGTCGCCGCACGAACCACGGCCGATCCAGCTTGCTTCTTTCTGGGACCCTGCTGCGGCCACCGCGGCCGCATGAAAAAGCGCGGACGCGATCGGACGAACGTTCCCCGGTGTCCGGCTGATAATTTACGGCCCCTCGCGCGAATTTCCGACGCTTTTTCGCCGATTATTCTTTCCGGAATTTCCAATTTCTGCCCCCTTGTTTTGGGAAAACAGACAGGTAGTGGGAGGAGTAGGTGAGTTTCTGTGGTAATTCGTCGATATCTGTGTCGATTCTCGTTGTAGATAGGGGTGCCTTTCGAAATTTTTTTTAAGTTTTCCTATTTAGGGATGCGCAAGAATTTTATACTAATTTTTGGAAGAGGTGTGAAATAATTCGATGTGACAGAGTTGATACAACGAAAAATTCTTTAGATAGTTTATTTAATGAAAATGTACTTACTTTGAGATACAAAATGACGAGAATATTGAATTCGATTATTAAATATTTAATTATGCTACTTACGAGTAATTTATTCAAGTATACGATAGGCAACGTGTACCATCCCCTGTTGTAATAAATTATATTCGTTAAATATTTTCCAATATTTTTATGAAATATGTTCATCAATATTTATACATTTTATTTACAAATTTGTCAGTTTAAAATTTTCTCTTCTCTCAGACAATATTTTTAGAAATATGTCCTGAAAATATACCAATATTTGTGACATTGAAAATTCACTTACTTTGAAATACTAACTTCGACATACAAAATAACAAGAATATTAAATACCAAGAAATAAATTAAAATACCAAAACTTGCTTATTTTTTTAAATTACTTGTTTATGAGATTTTTCAGTGTTCGGACTTAAATAGCACACCCTGTATATTAAATTATTGAAATATTATTTTGGAGGGTTTTCTTCGTTTCGTGAAGGTACGAGATAATTTTAATATGACAGAAAGAAATTAAATAAAGCGGATTACCGAAATATTACTTTTTGGAGCTTCATCTGTCTTTTGAGTTTTGAATTTGATACAGGATTAGATAGAATGAACTGTTTATTATGGTAGTACTGTTTGGAAATTTTTCTCTCTATTTAATAAGGTATGACATAAGTTTTATATAAGGAGGTTTAATTAAATCGGGTTATTTCACGAAGCTTTTTAAAATTTCGCGTAATATTCTTTCTTAGATGATAAGAAACTCTGACCATAAATTATATTTCATTTCGAGTCCAGTTTCAGTTCAGATACCATGCATTAATTATGCATAACACTTGGTACTATTCCTGGTGTGCTTAAAAATTCCTGATTAAAGTATTGAGATTATTTCGAAGCTGCTCGTTTTTATTCCGTCATTAATATCTTAATCTACTTAAGCTTTAACGTAATTGGCTTACGTTTACCATAATTAATGACGAATGATTCCTCTTCTAAAAGTTCCTCGTCATCTATATGTTCAAAACTTCACCAAGTACAACAAACTTCACATGCTCATCCACTTTTGAACTCCTGCAAAATATATAGTAACTTTAAACTACAAAAATATTTTAACATTTGGTATCATGAATAATAAAAGGCATTCGTAAACTCCATTTAAATACCCAAAATTTACAATAATTCAAAAGCATCATCACCTCCTAACATTTGAACACATAAACGACATTAAAACTCCATTTAAATTCCCAAAATATAATAATATAATAATAATATATTAATATATAGAATAATAATTTAAAACTATACAAAGTTTTCAATATTTC